>NW_006262274.1:1445469-1539173 GCF_000493195.1 Citrus x clementina
ATATAATGAAGCCGAACATATTGACCTAGATTCTACTACGGCTGTTAGGCAATTGAATAATACAACCATTAGAAAATTAGCAAGAGAGAAAAAACAACTTAATGCATATAATCCAAATACAAAGTTCCAATTCGCTTAGCAGCCAAGTCAAATGACGGAGCATTGAGGCTTATGCCTTTTATAGCAGCCATTGCACATCAGACCGTTGATCACAGACAAAGTCAAATGATGGATCTGCAAAGCCGATGCGAGAAATTAGAAGCAGAGATTTGAGGATTTGCTATATTATATTATATGTATCAGCCAAGAAATTGAAACGATCTGCTGAGGTCAACACATTAAAACATTCAGTAAAACAAATGCTTAACGTGTCAAATCTAAGAATGTTTTAAGATAACTTGGCAGTGAAGCAAAGCAACAGACACATATTTTCAAAATCATCAAGTGTTGCAAGACTAGCAATCAAACCCAGAAAAAGTTTACACACAGTCGAAGGACGAACGATATACGAATTATTTTGATTGATGATTTTATCTATGATGTCTGACCTAAGACTTTGCAAGATCGTGAAGGGTAAAATGGACATGTTAAGAATATCTGGAAGAAAAATGAAGCTCCCCGCTTGAAAATCAGACTTGCTAGTAAGACATTCTATAAGTGGACGATAATTTTATTTTTTATTTTTTAAATTTTTTTCCAAGCTACTAGAAGTAATCCAACAGCTAGTTTGAAAGGTTCGTTCAATATTTTAATTTGAATATAAAACTGGCGGGGAATATAGAACTAGCCCATCAAGGCCGGTAATTCCTCCAAGTGGCAGCAACCCAGCAGCTTTCTTTCTCATGCAAGTTGGCTGTCTCATATGTGCACTGTACAAACAGAAACAGTCAAAATTCATGCAACTTCTATAGTATTTTCTTTGTTGAAACAAATACTAATTAAAAATGCTTTTCCCAAGTAATCTAAAACCTAGAAGAACTTGTTATGATAATAACAATGAACAAAAACAGACTCTAAAACAGTGACCAGAAATGATGGATATGGCTCTCCCTCCATTCATGGGAAGCTCGAGCCTTTTGCCAACTGGAACTTTGCTGGAATCTTTGATTCATACATCCCATGAAATTTCTTCAATGGAAAATCTTCCTTCAGTACAAATGAGGAATGTTTCAACAATGATTAGGAGGATTAAGCTTCTTTACTCTTTGCTTGATGAAATTCAAGAAACCAAGTGTCCACTTCCTCCATCTTCAATCCTGTGTCTCACTGAGCTTTTTTCAGTGATTCGAAGAGTCAAGTTGTTGATCCAAGGGTGCAAAGATGGGAGTTCACTTTGGGGCCTTATGCAGATAGATTTAGTTTCGAATCAATTCTATGTGCTAGTGAAGGAGATGGGAAGGGCACTTGATATTTTACCTCTTAGCTTGCTTAATATAACCACAGATGTAAGAGAGCAAGTTGAGCTTCTTCACCGGCAAGCAAAAAGGGCAGAGTTGTTTGTCGACGCAAAAGAGCTTCAAAGAAGAGACGATCTCTTGGAAATAATGACCTCCAATAATGAGAAGAATAGCAAGAACAAGGGATTCATTGATATGGGAAGATTGAAAGAAATTTTAAGCAGCATTGGGTTGACAAGTCCATTGGACTACGAAGAAGAAATTTCCAAGCTAGAGGCAGAAGCACAAAAGCAGGCAGGCACTGGTGGACTAATTGTTGTTTCGAATATAAACAACCTTATATCCCTTGTTTCATTTTCCAAGTCAATCATTTTCACAAGTGGAGAAAATGAGAAGATCAAAGAAGACATCAAGCAGCGTTCCACATTGAACAGATATGATCCGTCCTTGATTTCACAATCAGTGCTTCCTAATATTCCTGATGAATTCCGTTGCCCTATATCACTTGACTTGATGAGAGACCCAGTGATTGTAGCATCTGGGCACACATATGATAGAAATTCAATTGCTCAATGGATTAATTCAGGGCATCACACTTGTCCTAAGAGCGGACAAAGGCTAATTCACATGGCCCTTATACCCAATTATACACTAAAGAGTCTACTGCATCAGTGGTGTCAGGATAACAATGTCCCGTTAGTTGAATCTGCATCATCATCTTCCACAGACTTGGAGAGAAGCAACAACAAGGGGAAGTTATGTGAGAATGCTATCGATCACATTTCTGCCATGAAAGCTGCCGCAGATGCTGTCAAAATGACAGCTGAATTTTTAGTGGGGAAACTAGCAATGGGGTCCCCCGAAATCCAGAGTCAGGCTGCTTATGAGCTGCGGTTACTTGCCAAAACCGGCATGGATAATCGTAGGATAATAGCTGAAGCGGGAGCTATTCCGTTTCTTGTAACCCTACTAAGTTCCCATGATCCAAGAATTCAGGAAAATGCCGTCACTGCTTTACTCAACCTTTCCATTTTTGACAACAACAAGATTTTAATAATGGCAGCTGGTGCTATTGACAGCATAATAGAAGTTTTGCAATCAGGAAAAACCATGGAGGCAAGAGAGAATGCAGCCGCAACAATCTTTAGCCTGTCCATGATAGATGATTGCAAAGTGATGATTGGAGGTCGTCCTAGAGCAATCCCAGCTTTAGTTGGGCTCCTGAGAGAAGGCACAACAGCTGGAAAAAAAGATGCTGCAACTGCACTTTTCAATTTAGCTGTATACAATGCTAACAAGGCCAGTGTTGTCGTGGCTGGAGCAGTTCCACTGCTTATAGAACTATTAATGGACGATAAGGCAGGCATAACGGATGATGCCCTGGCAGTGCTTGCTTTACTTCTTGGGTGCCGCGAAGGGCTGGAGGAGATAAGGAAATGTAGAGTGCTGGTGCCTCTTCTTATTGATCTCTTGAGATTTGGGTCTGCCAAAGGGAAAGAAAATTCGATAACTCTGCTGCTGGGGCTCTGCAAGGATGGGGGAGAGGAGGTTGCAAGACGTCTGTTAATAAATCCGAGGAGTATTCCTTCTCTTCAAAGCTTGACGACTGATGGGTCTTTGAAAGCTCGGAGAAAGGCTGATGCACTCCTCAGATTACTCAACAGATGCTGCTCACAATCTCATAATCCTGTAGGATAACCACTATCAGAAAAACTATGAAGAAGTGTAAATTTGTCAATTTCACAAGCATCATACGGGGTGTTCAACTGTTACTGTAATTGAGTTGAATCTTGAATATTTGCTGCTTCATTTGGTGAATTCTCTCACTATTTACAATAGCTTCTCTGTAGCGGAACTTTGCACCATAACCAAGAATTTGCCAAACAAGGACATTCACAAATATGCAATGGCCTTACTAGCAAATCAAACTTATAATAGAAGAGGAGAGGGATGGTGAAGAGAGTGAGCTATCAAACATATACTTTCATTTCTTGAACTCTTACAGTGTTTTTACAAATATATTACACAACCAACTGTAAGAAGAAAAATAAAAAAGATGATACATCAGTGGTAGCCAGGACCTTAAAATTTTTACAGAAATATACCCCATATTATTGTGAAATGACCTGGTTAAATACGGTTAAACTTATGTTCAACCAATCAGGACTAAACATTTGACTTGATGACGATAACCTCTGAGAAATTTTGTGAACCATAATTCACGTAAAGCAGAGGTGAGGATCTTTCAGCATTTTACAACTCCACCAACTCAAGGACGATATGGGAGCCGTTTATCTTATAGTTCCAGTGCCAGCTTCCAGTATCCATCATATTCTGTTCAATAGGATCTAATTGGACCACTAAGCCTGAATTGAAATTAAAATGTAAAGTCATTTTCACTGGGATGTTCAATGATCCAACACTATATGGGAATTATTTGATGAATATAGTATTACACAAAAAGTAATAAAAAACCTGAATTTCCTGAAGTAATCTTCAATTTGTGGCCATCGGGGACTTCAAAGACATGATTGCCCTGCACAAGAACAAAAAGGAACCAAGTAAATGCATTATTCAATGGATGATTAACATTTGCGGCATTTGTTATATAAAAAACCAGTATGCATGCACACTTCTTAGAACGAAAATTGTTGCATTCCTCATTTAAAGATTATGTTAGGGCCTCTCCAAGAAGGTCCTACTTATCAGGCAGACAAATAATAGTAATGTGTATAAGTTATCCCATGCTTTATATTAGCCTGTATCATGTGAATCTAACCTGTAGAGTAACATCGCTAGCCTCAAATTCAGCATTTCCATGCAGGATGACCTTCAATGCCTCAAACCGCTGCACATCATGCTTCCAGTATGTATTGTCTCCACAATCCCAGTCAATTCCTTTATTCAGTACTTTGACATTATTTAATTTACATCTTCCACACCTAGATAAATTAACTCACATATGAACACACAAAATATCGGTGATTGTTATAGAAAATTCTACGTGAGAGAACAAGATATCCTACCTGTATCCATACTGTAATATCGATTCACCATTGTCAGCAATCCTAGTTGAGCCCATCACATTTTCAGCCACAATGATAAGACTGCCGTCAAGCTGAAAAAGAGAACACAGATTAGCATAAATAGGAATGATCTGTCATCACTTAATTCAACAACTAAGCAGAAGGGTATAACCTGAACATTCCTCCACAAAAACTCTGCAACCTCTATTTGTAACTCTGAGCCCTTAGAAACAGAACCTCCTTTAAACTGAAAAAAGGAAGACAATGATATTACACATGTAACCAGTGATTAAACTAAAATTACCACAAAAAACTACAAACACAAAGGGAGAACAAGGAATGCTTTTCAAGAGAGGACATTTACATATAGGGCTTACAAGCTGCATAACAGCAAAAACTTTGTAGAATGCAAGACCAAGAGCCTTAAACATTGGGCAAGTGGGTGGACTAGATATTGAAGATATAAAATGAAATACCATTCACCAAGTAAAGCAGGAAAATTTTATAGACTGGTGATAGGTTTTGAAACAGCCACAATAAATTTACCTTCTGTCTTGTGACCTCCCAAAGTAGGCCAAGGGCAGGATGGAGAAGGATAAGATATGGAGGTCCATCATCAATGTATTTGTCATTACCTTCAATCTTCACAATGTGAGAAAATACTGTCATTTAATATAACTTCAAGAAGATATTATACCAGCAAACTTCCAGAGTCTGCATCAACTGGGATAATGCATCAAGTTAGGGAGATTAAAGAGGATATATACCTCTGGTAATTTAATATGACATTGGCACAGGATATCATAGGCATTCCGCAAGATATCCAAAAACGAACCGTCTGGAGTCTGCAGAAGAGCTGACTTAATCAAAATCAGATACACTGAATTTTATGTCACACTACAAGGTTCAACATTTTGTTCATCACAATTGACCTATAGGCCCTCACCCTCTGGTGGAGGCACCTTGTGAAGGTGTTGGAATCATAGCTTTTTCCAGCAGTCCCATTACAACAGTTTCGAACATTCAAGCACTAAAAGTTCATGGTAAGGAGCAAATGTGCTCCGCAAAACTTAAAAATAATCTTAATGCTAAGAAAAGAAATAACAGGTTCATTTTCAAAATGAAGGAGCTTAGAAAAATGAAAACTATACTGTGATGAATTAAAAAGGTTAAAAGACAACAAACGCATGGTATGTACTACACAAATTATTGACCTATATAATTAGTATTTGACCAATAAAAGGTCCAACTTTAAATCAAGTCCCATTCACCATGAATAACAGAAGACAATATCAGAAAAGCTATAACCTGGTGTAGAGACATGTCTGCACGTTTTCTCTTCTTCTTTGCAGATGATGTCACCCTTCTTCGTTCATTGTAGACCATAAATGTATCAAGATCATCTGTAGACATAAATATCCAGGATGGATTATTTAGTGAAACAAAAGCAAAAGTTGAATAAGATAATTGGAAAATTCAACGTGAAAATATGAATGCATAAAGATCATCTGTAGACATAAATATCCAAGATGGATCATTTAGTGAAACAACAGCAAAAAAAAAAAAAAGATAATTGGGAAATTCAACATGAAAATATGAATAGTCTTATACCTTCCACACCCTTATAACATCTAGATGAATATGTATTCAGAAAATTGTCTGCAATATTTTGCATTGTGCACTCCAGCCTTCCACCAGGGACACTACAAGCGAAAAGACATAAGCACTTGCTGTAACACATCATAACTGTCAACTGATAATATAGCTATATTTAATTACCCAAGGGTATAGTATTTAAAAAAATATATGTTACAACAGGAGTTTTCGCAGAGCTCTAAAGAACTCACACCCATTCAACATTCACCAAACAAAGAAATAGTACCCCATCTACTAATTCAAACCACATATCAACAGAAAACCAAATCTAACTAGATCATGGTATTGGCAAAATGAACAGTTTATACAAAGATAAATGTCATATTGACCTTTAGATTAAGAAAAATCATCAAAATAAATTTGGATTTGACAATTCATTCAAATTTAATGTGTTTAAAATATTCTCAATCTTTCCATGGTAGTCAAAATCACATCAAATAATTGAAGACACGTGTTTTAAGTTACATTGACAAGGAAAACCAAAATCTTGAGGACACACATTTTAAATGAAACTGACAAGGAAAACAACACAAATACGTCTAAAAATATAAAGAAAGAAAATCCAGCCAAATGTTGTTCAACAAATAATGTACCTGTGAGTCTCTCCAAAATTATCCATATACACAATTGGCTTCTTTGTATTTAGCACCATTCCTGGTAAGCTTCTTTCATTTTTGCTTGAACCAACTAACTCTGCAGAAGCCAAATCTACATATAGGATATTTGTATTGGCAGGGAAATCCGTCCGCAAGCTTAAACATAACAAACAAAATTTAAATAGATCATTTTTCAACCTCGAGCTTTAAAAACTAAAACAAAGGAAACTGAAAGATATTAGATCTAACTACCAGGATCTGGAGCAAGATGGCGTGAATAGAAAACAATAGAGATAAAAAGGGGAAAAAATTCGTACTCAAGGACAGCATAAAACCACAAAAGACGAGCATATAAACTCATATAAAAGAACACATATTAATTGGAGAAGACTCGTCTAGCAAATCACTTAATATATCCTAAACCTGTGATAGCAGAAAAATATGTGAGTAATTGAAAATTATCAGATCCTCAAGAGTATTCTTTACAAAAAAATCCCTACGCTCCAAACGACACCTCATGTGAAAGTAAAATCACTAACCCCAATGAATATCTGAGCAATTGTTAAAATTCCATGAGGCTTGAAAAATCCTACGAGCAATTAGATATTCTGTGTTGCAAAACTTTAAATCATGTTGCTTTACAATTTAGAGTATGCAAAAAAATAACATGTGAATAGTAAGCACAAGCAGTCATCTTGATTAAATTAATTTACGGCATGAAAAACATTGAGACATATCAAATAAAAAATACATCTAACACTGCAAGCAAGAAATGGCAGCATACCCATTCGAAGAAAAAGGTCCACGTGTGATTCCAAACTTATCAAACTCAGTGTACTCAATGCAGGATAAACCATATGCCCACTTGCCATCAAGATTCTTTTTCTCAATTAAGACATTTATTCCTTCCGTAGCCCCTGAGCTCCTCTTGCAGGACGCAAACCCCAGTTTCTGTAATACTTCAAATTAGCTATGAGAATACAAGCAAGGTACAGATCAAGGACTCAAATTTCTCATTTACTTTCTGTTTCATGATCCGCTGAAATGACTAAGAGTTTTCCCAGACATGTACAAAGCCATAAAGAGAAGGATTTTGTAATCACAAGATGATATAAAAATACCTTTCCATGATGTAACCCAATCCCTGCCAATGCCAAAAGTGTCAAATCTGTTGCAGCCACAACATTACTGCGTACCCACCAAGTCCACGTCAAGTCCAAAGATTAGCAATTCAAGAAAGTTAAAAACATTCAATATACTAGATATAGCCAACCTGACTTGGCGGACAGTTGCACCTTTTCTCCCATTATCATGAAACCATTTGAAGATTCCTTTGTCGTGAGCAAGTTTCCAT
This sequence comes from Citrus x clementina, assembly GCF_000493195.1. Lineage (NCBI taxonomy): Eukaryota > Viridiplantae > Streptophyta > Magnoliopsida > Sapindales > Rutaceae > Citrus > Citrus x clementina. Next base: position 1,453,499 of record NW_006262274.1, read on the forward strand.
ATAGCACCATGACCACCTGGTTTGCATACAGGAGCAAACGGTCTCATGACCAGCCATTGCCCATCCTCCGCATCAACAGCAGGAACGAGAGGCTGGCAATTCATACATCATAAATGTTAAATAAGCAATATTCATTAAAGGACATTATTTTAAAGAAATTCTATTTTAGAGATATAATCATAGCTTTTCCTTCTGAAAACCTGTTCAAAAAGTTGGAAACTTGATTGACCTCTTCCAAACCATCTAAGTCTTTCACATAGAGAAGTGATACGTTCGTGGTTGTTCTTCGCTGAACTTGTCATGATGGCAACAGGTGTTATACACTGTTTTCCATACAGCTTGAAGTACAAAAATTCTCTGGCCTTGCAATTTTGAAATAAATGTTATTAGTAAAAACAGAGTTTCAACAGCATAAAAAGAAAATTTTCAGGCTTGAAGAGCAAAGATTTTATACCTGAAGATCTCTAATAAGACCTTCCAATAATGTCCTTCCACAATAAGGAAGCATTGCAGCAGGAAGACATTCACCCGTTTCGTGATCAACAAGACCAAGTCTATCGGCAGAGCCTCCGAGAGGGTAAATTTCTCCTAGCTCTGGCAGACCCTAAGAAGAAATAACTTCTTATTATTCAAGAAACAAAAGATGATATCCTTTCAGTCAACATAAACAAACAAACTTTAGCCACAAACCTCAATTCCCCATAGAGCTGCTTGAGCCGCATACTCCGTGTTCTGAGAAAGATCAAGCCCACTAGGAACATGAATTTCCAAAAATTGGCATTCCATTGATTCATGTACATGCTGTGATTTTGTAGTCTTCCTTTCAAATTTTGATTGAGCAAGAAGCTCCAGCACCTCCACCTGATATCTGTAGCATGTCATTTACATTACATTCACAAGGAAGTTGAAATGAATGTTTGAATAAATAGAATAATTGCAATTTATTTTTTTTGGGAGGAGGGGGGGGGGGGGTGAGGGGGGGAATTTAACTAACCCAATAATGCCACCAACGCAATCATAAAACTGCTCAATTTCAGCCAAAGTCTTCAGCAACTTATTCAAGTCTTTAACTTGCTCAATTTCCAAAACGGCATCTTTTGCTTCACTATTTCTGCCATTAACGTCCAATCTGTCAATGAATTCCACCAATGCGTAAAGCGCGCTTTTAATATCACTCCTCGCTTCGCTCTCTACATATTCAGGCTCCAAATTCAGCACGTGCTCTTGCCCCGCAGCAATTACGCACTTTATTAAAAACAACTGGTCTAAATTCAGGGAAGCCAAAACCCTAGCGAAGTAGTTGCTATGTTTATCGTTAAAGAAGTTTTTAAGGCGGGAATCGGAGTCGAGAACTGAGAGCTTGTGGCTTAGAGATTGCGAAACGGCGAGTCTCGAGCGGAGTTTCTTAAGGCGGGAGATTTCTTGGTGGAAATTGAAGTCAGGTGGGGGTGGCGCGTACTCTACAGGCGCGGTAGAGACGCGCGTGATACTTTGGTGTTGTTGCGACGAGGAGGAGGAGGACGAGGCGGCAGAGTATGAAGAAGAAAAGGAAAGGAGAGGTTTTCTTTTGAAGTGGAGAGAATGTAAGGAGTGAAACGGTGTAGTTTTGGAAGTGAAGGAGAAGAGCAAGCGGTGCCGATGGTGGTTGTTTTGATGAAGAATTGGGGTCGTGGAAGACATTTTCTTTTAGTGAGAGGAGGAGAAGAAGAAGAGGGGGGGGGGGGGGGGGGGGGGGGGGGGGGTTGGGTTTAAGAAGGAAAATAAAATAAGATACAAACAAATTAAAAATGAAAAATGGAGGGATAAGACAAGATGCTGGAAGGATATACCGAGGCTGAACAGATGGACTTAAAAGAGAGAGAGAGACGACAAGAAAAAGAGAGGGAGATTTTTTTTTTTTTTTACCCGCTTTTAACTGTCAAAGAGTCCACACAACTGTGTGTTCCGTTTGTTGTTAGGGTGCGTTGTTGTGCTAGAAGAGAATTTGGAACCTGATCTCTGGTGTTTTGTTTTCGGGCTAGGATTGGTCGGCTGCGTGTCGTGTATGCTGACTTGGCATGCTACTGGGGGATTGTTCGTTAGTGTCAAAACAGTCATTATTTGGGCCAGCGACTTCATGGGAGCACTTGGTCTAACGGGCTCGATTGGGCCAGATTCATATTGGGCAAAACAAAATTCAGTTTTGAATAAATTTTATCGGAGTGGTGCCATACTAGGATCAATTGTTACCCAGTTGAAATTATACAGAAAATAATTATCTTGCTGTGTCATCAGAAACGCTGAAAAGACCCAATGTTCGTATTTTAATTGCAAAGAGAACATTCATTATCTTGCACAATCTTTCGTTCCGCTACAAAAATGGTATAGTGTTTTTGGTTCCGCCCTACACTATCACATCATCAGCTATGAAACTTGAACAAAAACAATCCTACTGTTAGTTTAAAAACTACAATTTTGTCCAAAAATACCCAGCATAGAACCTAACATAGAAGCTAACCTAACACATATGTACCTTTCCTGGTAAAATCAACAAAATCAGGGAATGTTTTAAATCTAGTAAATCAGAAATGCTTTGATCGGGAAGTTAAATCAGATGCTTTGATCGGGAAGTTTTAGGCTTGAAATGCGTTAACCCTGAGGGCAGTTTAATAAAATAAGAAGCCAACCATATTCACTTTCTAAGTTGATGACTTACTGGACTATACAGGTTTCTGCATTTTAAAGTTTCAAGATTCCTGCTAACTGATCTTCCAGACTAAGCCTGAAATAGTAGCTGTTCCAATTCTTGTCCAAACTCCTCATCACCACCTTGCTCATCATCCTTCACTTGCAGCTGTCTCTGTTCTGCTGCTGGCGGCTGCTGGTCCATTCGAGTTTGTTGATAAAACAATTCTCTTTGTACATTCCAGTTCTCAGTGATCTTCTCCACTACGTCTCCCATCAATTCCTGATCATCTACTATATGCTTAACATTTTGAACATCCACCACCTCACTAGCCTCTTTAACAAGAAATTAATTTGAAACAAAGATATAAGGATATTGTTAGATGATTGACAAAATAGAAAGATAAATAACAGAATTTGCAATGCCAATATTCAGGCAGTGAAAGTGAAACCATTCTGATGTGATTGGGGAGCAAGTGCAGGGCAAGAGAAAGTCAGAAATCATGCCTTAACAGTAAATATTTATGTTGAAGGCTGCACTAGGTGTTGGTGATTTCCTGAACTACGTTGACAATAATCAGATTAATTATGAATCATCATATTCATCCATGCACACAATTCGTAAACAAATGTTAATAAATCTTGGTTTCCAAGTATTTTATTTCTTCCTCTAAAGAAGAGGTCAGAGATAATTGTCACAAGATTCCAAAACTGGAAAACAATAGAATGTCTAATTTCATGGTATTAACATATAGCATGCATTTGCATATCATCTGTCCAGACGTTTTGTAACTGCCACCTAGGAAATAAACAAAAGAAAAAGCAAGAAAGAAATTTACCTTGAATGGCTTGTTTCTTAGCCTCTGCATATTCTGTTGACATTTTCTGGAGCACATTGAGATCAACTTCCATGCCCTAGTTTGAGGGTCACAAGAATGGATATCAACTATAGTTTTACTGTCAGAGTACATAAAAATTTTCCCAAGAGTGCCATAGACTTCCATTCATGAGGAGTTATTTAACTTACCAAGTCCATGTGGATAAAGTGCTCAATTCGAGTGCTGGCAAATAATCTGTAAGTCAAAGGAAGCAAATCGCAAGGAGTTAGTAAAGTCAATTTACAAAATGATAACATATATATAATCAATATTTTGACACATACTTCTCATATGCAACAGAAGGTTATATAAATTTAAAATTAATATTTTGACACGTACTTCTCATATGCAACTTGTACACGAGCATTTTGCAAGCCAGTGAGCTGGTTCACTGTCTCAGTAATGGAGCTTTCATTTAAGTCTACAAATCCAAATAGAAAATTTTTCTTTTCTAGCATCCTTTTCACTAGAGCAGGTACAACTCTTATATCCTTATTTTTTGCCTCAACAACAAGCTCTTTAAGCTTCTTCAACTCTCCTGTTAGTTAAATAGAAATAAGAGAAGAATAAAAACCGAGAGAAGTATGCACTAATCATCATGCCAAATTACATCACGCTATCCTAATCATCCCTCATAATCATTTGACACCTATTACATGTAAATAACAAATAGGTAGTATAGGACTAATTTGTGTTTCATCTAACCAAAATTCACATTTATAATTTACATTTAACTTGTCAAACAAAAGGCATAAGAATGCCACAATCTATTTCCCAAACAAGTCAGCTTAATACTGTGCTATGGTACACTGGCATCATCAAAATAGAGTTAATTAAAATATCAAGCTTGGATTGAAAATGTACCTAAAGAGATGTAGATATGAAATGGGGGTTTAAATGGTTGAGTCTCATATAGGCAATAAAGGCAATATAATCCACCTAGTCTGCGTGATAAAGAATCATTACTGACCATGTGACCTGCATATGAGGAGAAGAGATTAGGGCTGGCGGAGACAGAAAATAAAATTAATCGAGAACGGGAATTTCAACTCTCAAAAGATTTTTAAAACTTCATAATAATGCTTACAATAGTATCATGTTTAGGGCACAATTTTCAGAGTTCTCAATTAATAGGTGCATATAGTAAGATCACAAAACATCTAAACCTGTAGGATGTGGAGCTGCAAGAAAGGAAGAGCAATATATAATACATTCAAGTAACAAAATTTAACTGCAGATAAGACACATCACAAAGATTTAAAGAATCAAAATATAACAAAGCTTACGAGTTGTATGGGCGTACAAAGATTGCATGAAAAAGGATAAATTGGTAGAAGGGCTTGCTTCATAAATGTATGTGAACTTTCTGGACAGCCACACTCTCTTCATATCAGCCAAAGTTCTCAATTCGTCCTGTGAGTCACAAAAAATCCCAAATATTAGAACAATTATAGTCTCTTAAAGAAGAAAAATAATAAAAAAATAAAAAATTAAAGGCACCTGAGCAAATTCATCTATGAGCTCATCAATGTCCTGCTTAAACGGAGAAAGATCCATTGCTTTTAATGGGATTTTGGGAGTGTGATTGCGAAAACTTGGGTTTTTAAATTTCCGTTATTAGGGTTCTAAGATTCTGCGACCGAAAGGGTGAGGGCCAATTTTGGAATAAAATTTGATTTGAGAGCTACAAATAATAATGTACGCGCGGCAACGCCAATCCTGCAGTGAGAAGATGAGCGCTAAGGTGAATTTTCTTGTCATCTCAATCTGCTTCTGCATCTTTGTTTAGGCTACTGGATCAAAAGCCCAATACTCTAAGCATTAATACATTGGGCCAATGCTTATGTGATTTTAAAGAGCAATGCTTTCTACACCCCTTTAATATCCTTATATCCCCCTTCTGTTGTTACAGAGGACAAAAATGAATTTAATCAAATTAAATTATCTTTACAAATCACGGTCTAACTATTTTTAAGCTTAACATATCATACAGCTAATTTCGTTGATAAAATTAAAGTAGTTTTCAAACAATGAAGAAACGGACTGTCTAACAAAAATAATTTTATTTATGAAAAATGTGTTTAAAAAATTTACTCTAAATGATAGTGATTTAATTAAAATTCTATTGTAATTGTTTAAAAAGAGAGAGAGAGAAAGAGAGATTGGGGTTTCTTGAGAGTTTAAAAAGGGTGTTAGAAGCTCTGCTTTATTTTAAAATGTGTTGTCTAATGTTAAATTAATTTCATAAAGTTAATTAATTTGATAACCATCGGATTAATTCATTTTTGATCGATTGATTTAAGTAGAAATGGATTTCTCCAATTGAATTGTTCAGTTTTTTTTCCCTTTCTTTAAAATGAAACGAATGTTTGAGTCCCCTCTAAGGGGAATAAGGGAATTTACATAATATTAAAAAAAGAAAAAAAGAAATGGATTTAATTTTGAAAAGTATTGCCAATTTCTTTTTAAATTGTTATAATCTATAGATATCTATTGTAATTTAAGGTCTATTGATTTTCTTATTTTTTAATAAAAATAAAAAGGGTAGCCAGAGCTCAAATTTATTTTTTAACTCCTTTATCTTCTCCAAGATTCGAATCCAAACAACTAGTTAAATAAAACTACTTAAAACTCACTCATACGTTAAAAGTAAAATTTAAGTCTATAGATAGCCTAGAGTTTTACCAAAATTAAATCTACTCCAAGTCTATGAAAGCTACCTCGGTAATTTTTTCCTATTAACAACATCTGAGCAGAAATCTAATCCTATTCTATATTTTATAAAAGGATTTAAAAAAAAAAAAAAAAAACTGCATAAGGGCTCAACCTGGAGTCCTCATTGTTAAGGGCACCAACCCATTCATGGGGGACAAGCCCAAACGCAACAGCGAAGCACTACGGAATTGGAAATGGAAAATTTGATTGATTTCGCTTTGTCAAAGAATACGGGACGTTCATCATACCCATTTAGTGATTTATGCAACCTTATTTTGGATTCTGAAATTAAACACTTTCAAATTCGAGAGACAACTGGAATTCAAGTCATGGGCATGTTCCCTATTGACTGGACTGGAGGAGGTGAAGGTCATTTGCCGACACACCCAAAAAAAGAAAAAAGCTTACTTCATTTGGAATCACTTTTTCGCACTGTATTCACTTGTCTAAGGTTAGCAGCATTCACAGAAATTGAGATTAAAAACTGGGCATATTACATGTAGAAAGAATGTTCATTACACATTTCAATTTCAAAGAGAGGAGAAATTCAAAGATTGGAAGCTTTATTTTCTTTTTAAGGATGGCATTGTCAACAATTAACCATGTAGTCCACATTGCGTTGAAATTGAGCATGAAATTATTGACCAAAATCTCTCCCTCTCTCTCTCTTTCTTTCTTTAATTTCCTCCTTGCACAAAATATAAGAACAAACTTGTCAAGTAACTAATGATGATTAAGTATGCGAACGACCAAGAAATTTTAGGCCTTTGTTCCCTAAATTCTATCCTTCATGATGGTAAATCAAGATGAGATTGACCTCATGTACATTCGCTGGCATTATAAATATTCCCATCATTATGTTTATGATCCACTTCTAATTTAGTTTGAATTATTTAGCTTCCACAACAAAATTAACTCCATTTTTTCATAGGCCATTATGGGGAATAAGCAGTTCAAATTATTCAATGGAATCCCTAGAATATATAGGACTAGCGTGTAGAAATAATTAAAACACAATTGTTCTTCAAAATCTATTGCCTGAAAATGGAAATTTCATATGCATATATATGGGGTACAATAACTCTAAAGTCAGACAATCTCCCAAGAATTTATTTAGTGATCAAGGTTCCTTATTGTTAATCATTTTGGCATTTGTTTAAATAAAACATACAGTTTTTATCTTTTAATCTCTGAAGTCAGCAATAAGATCTTTAAACAAAACTTAATTATCTCCCTGCTAAATTGTCTTCTAATTTTTATTTTATATTTTTAGGGTTTTTTTTTTTCTAAAAAAAAAAAGGAAACAAGAAGATTCGAAGAAAGTGCCTAAAGCACTTCAAAGTAAAAACAAACAAGGAAAATTATGAGTTTGGCTCAAAACATGTTAAGACACAGAGAAGTGAGAGACCAAATGTATATATTCAGCAAATATTCTTGACAACTGCGATGTTATATTTGAAATTAAGAACTTTAATTAATTATTACCTGCGGAGAAAAAGAATGGCAGAAATGGGCAATCAAGACACTTGTGGGAGGTTACTTTTTGAATCTATTAAAAGGTCCATTAATTATACTCAATTGATATGATGATATATATCTTAAGTATTGGATTTTCATGCAAGCTAATATATTCATATGATTTTATCCTACAATATCCAAGACGATAGGATTAGAAAGAGATTAAGTTTTGGATTTTCATGCAACATTTTCTGACAAAAACATATAAGAAAAAGATTTATTTGTGTTAGTGTAAGACATAGATCTTGTTTCCCCATTTTCTGACAAAAACATAAAAGAAAAAAAAAATTAATTTCTTCTTGTTGAAAATTTCTGGCTAGAATTACGTACAACTAACTAGAACACAAGAAACCTTTTAATTCATGAAACTGACCAATGTTCAGTACATTTCTAGTAATGCTAAATCTGTTCATCATATTTATATATACACACACATCGATATTCAACAATTGCATATAAAAAACAATGAAATATACATCGATATTCAACAATTGCATATACAAAACAATGAAAAACACATTAATTAATATGTAATTTTATTACCTTAATATAAGCTGTGAACATGACACTGATCATCGCAGAACAAGTACTTCAAGATCTCACTTAGAATAATATTGTCTCATTCATAAAGTGAGATCCAGAGTACTTGCGGATGCCGCCTTCTTGTCTTTCTTCTTCAATCTGCTTAGCTTTGAGGGTGAAGATGAAGACAGAGAAAGACACAAGCTACTCTCAACTTCATCACGACCATCATCATCAATTTTGTTTGGTTTTATTTTCAAAGATAAATTCAAATCCAGGTCATCACATTCTGAATCCCAATTCTTCTTCCTTTTCAGCTTATTGCTTCCAAATTTTTGATCCATTAATGGCCAGCTATTGCAACCGCATGAGCTGCCGTCATTCACAGGCTTTTTTTCATCTTTTGCATTTTCCTGTACATGGGTTTTGAGGTTGGGTTCAATTGATGAGATTGGCCTGCTTGGCTTGAATCTTTGAAAGAACTCACTCTCTTCAAAAGTTTGATATGTTTTGCTGGTATCTTGTTCAATGGAATCACGTTTAAGTGATTTCTTATCTTGGCTGCTAAGAAGTCTCTTAGCTACTGCAGCATAAAGGCCATGTTTGGCTCTATCAAACATTGCATTTTCACCCGTATTAAGGCCATAACTTCGATCCCTCTGCCCTCTCCAAGAAGCTTTATCATCGAACCTTAAAGTGGAAAAATTCCTTTGATTGAAATGTGGAATCATGGGAAGCTGGCTGAAGTTACAAATCCGGTGATCGCCGCCACCGCCGCCGCCGCCTCCCAGTAAAAGCCCTGGTTCTGTCAAATGAAGGTGTGATGGCAATCCTTCAACCCTAAAAACAAACAAAACCCTAATATTTGCAGGAGTGATGGGTGACAGAGAAAATAAATGAAAATACCTTGATTAGGGTCATCAATCTTCTTGTTCCTGTACATCTAACATCAAATGAAACCAGAATAGTCAGCTAGCAAAATAATCAAACTATATATATATATTTTGTGATTATTGAATTTCATCTGAAATTTTTTCGAAGACGAAAGCACCTGAAGATGACTCTTCACGTGGGAGATGCTAAGGCCTTTGATGTTCATAAACTGAAGAACCAACTTAGGTGTTGCTCCTGCAATAATTAACAAATTAAATTAAATTAAATCGCAATCATTAGTAATTAATTCCTCTTTCAACTAAGCAACTCTTGATCTTATAATATTGAATTTGATTATGTACGATGATGAGCACTCACTGTCTTGTCCTCCTAGTCTTTCTACAGCTTGGACAAAGCAAAGATGAAGCTCAGGAGTCCAGCGTAGCCGTGGCGTCTTGGAGCGATTGTACTGCCTCGTAGATCCAGAACTTGCGGCCTTGTTTTGATCATTGACAGTCTCTTCAATGGAGCTGTTGCTTGAACTCTCTCCTTTTATCGACTTGCAATAAATATTTGGATCACTTGTACCAATTTTGTTTGAATGGTTTGTCTTCTTAGAATGATCAGAAGTACTATGATCAGTACTTCCTTTCATCTTCCTGTATAATTGGCTATAATTCTCCTCCCCAGTTTCTAATAGAGCGTTATATATAAGTGTGGGCATCTATTCATTCTTCTTCCCCTCCCTCAGACCAAGCACGCACTTGCAGTACCTAAATGTGCAACAAAAGGAATCGATAATTTTAAACCCTAGCCCTTGACGGATGGAGGATATTTCTCTCTACATGCATGATGCACTATGCATACATGAATGCGCATATTAACCTGAAGAGAATGGTACTGATGAAAGAAATTTTGCTTTGATTGATATCGATAGCGTATACAACACGGTCTAATAACTCAATAGTTTGATGAATTGATGTTGAGGGAAAAACAAAAAAACAAAAAAAATTATGAGTCAAGCTGACCGTTTGTAAACGTTTATGCGAAATTCTAAATTTACATATCTTTATTAAATATATAAGCATGGCTGATTATTACAAATTATTCGAATTTGCATGGCATTTTTAAAGCCCTCCAAAACAAAGGCGGATATATCATGTGGTTTTAATTAAGAGAAAAATGGTTGAAAATTAAACCCTTAATTTTAGATTGAGCAAATATTTTATGTTAGATCAAAGGTTATATATTTAGTCAGTGAGAACATGAGGATCGAGGGGTTAGGTAAAGAAAATTATTTGAAACTTTTAGCCCTCAACCTTTCCATGATAAATTCAAGCTCGAGTGACCAGCACCTAAAGAAAATTACTTGAGAAAGAGCATGTAATTAGATATGATGATTTTTAACATAAACATACATTGACTTAATATTATTGGGTTACTGTATATGCCTGATGCTGTACCTCCAATGTTGTGATTTCTTTCGATAATTAGGTCTAAGTTCAAATTAGAAGACTAGAATGCATGTGCATTGCATACCCAAATGAAGCGGAAGCTGTTCTTGTTGCTGGCCTGTCAGCCATTCACAGGAATTCACACAAACAAATTAAAGAAAAATGAAAAATATATATATATATATATACACCCAAGACCCACTGCGTTTCCGTCGAGAATCACGGATCTGTCTTTCGTCGCTATTTGAACTTTTGAAGACTCTTTATCAATCCAACGTCAACACACACTCTCTCTCTCTCTGGGCTCTTTACTGTCACATAATAAGATTAGCGATGTATGTTCGATCAGTCCTCATATTCCCATGCTGATTGATCAATCAAGCTGGCCTCTCGCAATCTTTAACCCGGACCCCACGTTATGAAAACACGAAAAGGGCAAGCTTCTCACATCCTGATTGGTCTTTGAGTGGGCCACCTAACAACCAAAGAAGAACGAACGTGCGAGGAATTTAAGCCCTTTCGATGTCGATCATCATCATCACCACCACCACAACAGTAGTCATTACATTAGTCAATAAGTCAGCCAGCCTCACCTGTGTTTTTTATTCTCCGCCCTCCAGGCAAAATCTAAGAAATTTTTTTAATACGATGTGTCAGATATGCCCTTGGGCTTCGAGTACATTGTTATTTTGTCTATTTATTTTTAATTTATTATTCACTATCATTTCTTTCAGTTTACATCCCTTTGTTTTGGATCAAGGGAAAAAAAAATTAATAGACCATTATTAGTGCCTGTTACAACTAATGAAGCGTCACCACTAACCATCTAAAAAGAAGAATTTACCATCAAGTCACTGTGATAAACTTTTATTTGGTTATTATAAGATTAACGTGATATAGATCAAATATTAATATTGAATTCAATATAAATGTTGTGTCATGTGTCTCATTGTTCCACATCTTGACATATTTGTATACAAATTGTCACCTCTAATTGAATATTTGAATCTATGAATCTAATTATTCGAAGGTTGGCAGATTCGAAGGTTGGCACAATCTTTACCCATGAATTCAGCATTCAAAGTTTCTAACTAGCAACAGAAGAAATTTAGGAGGAAAATTAAATTGAATAATCTTTAGTTTTCATTCACGAGCGATAACTTTGAGCCAAGGTTGGCATATTTATTAATGTCAACAAGAATTCTACACACGTGTAATCTCACACGAGTTAGTGGATTTCACATGCAACTTTACATTAATACACATATATCAGATAACCACAAACAGAAAGGTTTTCACTTTTCTTGGCTCAAAAGAAACTGCTCGCATCACGGGCATCTTGAGGGAAACGAGAAATCACAGCCGTCCAAGAAATGCTTTAGCTATATCAACTATCATTTGAGAATTCACTGGTAACTTGTAGCCACTAATGTGGGGGGAGTAATAATTAATTCCATTTGCTTACACCCCGACCATTTGCTCCTCGTTCAAACCCCAAAGTTTTACATTACACTTTTCAATTTTCCCCATCGTTGAATTTAAAGTTTTTGTGGACTACATTGATTCTCATTTGAAAATTTTACAGATTATCTTAACAAAAATTAACACGTTTGTTATGATTTTATTGATTAGTCTGACAGAATCAATCATACCTACGACTATCTCTAATTTTTCCATCACAATAATACTATACTTACATATACAGCTTTATATCCCAAATGATATGTCCACGAAGCAAAAATTATCATATGCTAGGTAGATGCTATTGATATTACTCTCCATAATTAATGTAATGCTCATACTCTATTTACTCATAATAACAAATTATATATCACGTTAATTGAACTGTACCCTAATTACGTGCGTACAGCATTTGCACATTTCAATTGGAAGAACAGACAAGAGTTGCGAGCAAATGGCCAAGCGTGTGGGTCGGTAAGTATGAGCTAAGTAGCCTGTGAAGATCATTAAAGAAAAGGTTTAAGCTGACAGATTCCGGCCTCACGCGCACAGCCTGTGAGTCAACCCTTAAATGTTCTGTGTTTTTTGTTTTCTTTAATGTGATTTTTATATTGTGCCTTAGAATACGTGAACCAATTAATGCGGATGTCTGTCTTTTCATCGGTACTTTCAAAACATATGAATACACATCATCACATCATCATCCCTTGTTTAAGTAGCCATGCATTTGCATGTCAAACCATAACCATAAGCACAAAAATATAACCACCATGCAACAGGAAACTCTTGATGCTATGGTAATATGACAACAAGAGAATCTAAGATGCACGATGGGTGAGAAATTCTTGTCCTTAGCAGCTGAGGAATTCCAAGCCTTTAAATTTCTAAATTAAGATAAAACATTTGTTCTTCTAACCAAGAAATTTTAAGTAATACGCAGAGACAATAACAACTCCCCGTGGGACTTCTAATCAACTGTACCCACCATTTATAATTCTAGTTTGACGTTTACAAGTCTGGATTAAGAAAGCTTCAGCTGTTAAGAGTCACAACTGCTCCCAAATAGTTTACCATATTTTTGGCATTGTATAAGGAATATTAAATATTGCAGTCCTACTTACGCTACAGAAACTTTCCACAAGTATCAACTCCCTAACAATAATTGAGCAAAGCCTCAAATCAACAAGATAAATATTATACAATTATATAAAATAGTACAGAGAGTAGAGTAATGCGAGCAGTCACCCCAAACTTATGATAAAATTTGAACCCAAATGATGTGGCAGTCCGCATTTGGAGGGTAAAATATTGAATGTTACACAAAATTATCACTCACTCAACAGATGCTGCATCACATAACACTTCGTATGGAATATGATGTTAGGGTGGTTAGCATTACTGGTCCGCCACATACAAATGATTGATAATAAAAAACAAGATAATGTCGCAATGATATAATGGGGTCACATTAGATTGTATAGATAATTTGTACGTGTAGTGTTATTCTATAACTACATGACTGAGGATAAAGAAACGTATAACGCAGTAGCTATGCTGACAATTTCACATGAACCAAGAGCTTTTAATACCAGCATCACTATGGTTAAAAGATTCATCAGTCACACATAAAACTAATCCGGGACTACCACAAGTGGAACAACTCTAACAACAAAATGCTGCACATTACCAGAGTTATTTCTTTGGGTAACAATTTTATACAATTTATCTGAAAAGTGAAAAAAGTAGAAATATTCAGATCGAATTATGGAAGTGATAGCTATTCATTAATTTACAACTTAATTAATTGATATGTAACAATCACATAAAACTGTATGCACGAAGTGAATGGAATAAAGAGTTAAAAAAATGCATTTTAATTTCACAGGTAGTTTCAGCATCCTTTTCAAGCACGATGTGTGCCCCCACAAATGAGACACGTTACCTGTCATTTATAATTCAATGGCATAGAAAGAATATCATTTCACAATTGCAATACAGTGTGACAGTGGAAATAGTGAGTATTAAAACATTGATTGCAACGTTGGGGGCTGAATGCTGCATTTTTAATTATATCTTTCTCTTTTATTGGCATTGTAAAATCTGAACTACTTCACAAAACACCAACCAGATATACGAACTTTGTGCATGATGAAGTATATTAAGCCAATTTTGCCCAACCCCCTACCTGAAAAAAATGAGTATATTAAGCCAATTTTCATGCTCTATGGCCTTCTGATCCATCAGCTTTTGTAAGGTAGGTCTTGTGGGTGTCTCAGGGAAAAAAAAAAAGATGTAGGTCTTGTGGGTGTATCAGGAGCAAAAAGGTAGATCTTCTGGGCATTTAATTATTTTCCATTAACTCTCACATTTAAAGGGAATAGGGATAAACTATTAACTGAACACATACTAAGAAACTGTAGTGAAGATTTGAGGAAAATATAAATAAATGAAACATGTTATTTTGAGCATTCAGTCATAATACCAACTCACAATGAAGTATGATTTCCTTTTGGAAATTAGACCATTCAAAAGTTTTGTCAAACACCCTGAAAAAAGGGGCCAACACACTTATCCAATATCTGAGATACCACATTATTGCCTCTACCTTCATGCATCATAAACTATCATACTTTCTGGACTTCCTGTCTAAATATAAAAGTACATTTCAAAGAAGAAACCAATTGCTGTCTCCATTTACGTATCCAGGCCCAGCCACAAAAAGGTGAAATTACCGAACAGCCAAAACAACAGAAAAACTCAAAATACCTGAAATTGATAGGCTTTGTGTCAAACTCAAGAGGTTGCCAGACATCAGATATCAATCCAAAAGAGCTTAAATCCTATAACGGGGCAGATAAGCTAATCTGGATGCCATTTTTCCCATGGTCATGACTGGACTTTTTCAGTATGCGGCAATAGTTCACCTAACAACACAATAAAGCTTGTCAACTTAAGGATATAAGACCTTAATCTTGTTAAAATAAATAGTAAAATAACTACTCTTATAGAAAAAGGGAAAGGGAAATTCCTTGTGGTTGCACTCATGCAAATAGAATGATCTATTAATTGAATTGGATCTTTCCCAATTATAGAGTTACATGTTTGCAAATATCACTTATGGATAATGACCCACAAAGTAAAAATCAAACATTTCCCTTAACAGTTCTTGATTAAGGAAGTATAGGACCTCCTTTTCTTCTGAAATGAATTAACTTTTAATCGTTTTAAGACAGTGTTCAATCATAATTATTTTTCAAAGAAAAATCTGGTCCTGAAGAACTCTAAATACTGAGGCCAAGATACCTTCAGATCCTTGATTGATAATGCATCACATATCTTTCCTCAATCTTACAACCACCCAGATCAAAGCATCATATGTTGCTTAAATTCCATAAACTTAACAGAACAGATAACTCACCTCCAGGCGGAATAGGTTTGTCGGAAAAACAATCCCAGCTCCAACAGAACTTCGAGTTGACTCCAAAAACTTTGGCAAAGAGAAATTCCGGTATTCATTCTCTGTCAACTTGGCAACGTTCCCAGCACATGCAAAAAGATGTCCATGAATTCCTTTTTCTCTAAACCACCTCAATGGAAGATCAAAAGAAAGATCTGCAAAGGCTGAAACAGCAAGGTCTCCTCCAAGAAAATCCCTTTCAGAAGCATCAGCATTCTCATCAGAGGAATCGCCTCTAACTTGCCTTCTTGGCTCTGCAGGGCCCAATCCCCTTGTCTTAAACCCCCACAATGCCGATGGCCCTCCCAAAGAGCAAATTGGCGATAAATTACCACCCAAGAAGAATCTCTCAGGCAAAGATGTAGACATCCTCAAGAAATCTCTTCCAATTGGAAGAACAACACCACTAGATATCCCGAAATTTAGTGCAGTACGATAAAATCCAAATGGAACAGCAAAACGAAGATCAAACTCCTGTTACAGTAATAGGCAAAAGAACTAAAAAGGTTCAGTCAAAATAATGATCGACCAAATACAATCCATACAAGGACATATCATTCATTTAGGAAAATATGAAGTTGTATGCACATGCATGAATGCCCACGCATACACACACAATGGATAAAAGCAGAGCCAAGTCTGATCCCATGAGCAGCCTGTCACATTACTGATGAGCAGTATCCTGTATAACCTGGGGTTCTAGCGCAAACAATGTGATGATAGACTTTTGTGACCAAAAATACAGGATGGAAAAGGAAAAGAATCACTAAAATGGCCTGATTTTCTCTTTTTTACTCTCTAGGATTTTATTCTCCTAACTACCTAATAAAATTACTAGATCGTGAAACAAAGCAATTTCAAAATAATAATCACAGGAACCACAATGCAGTCATTTGCATGTGGAAGGGTTAATACATGTAATCTAAATGAAGCACACTGGGGTTCAAAAGTAAACCATAGTGATTTTCATTCTAAATCATAAATTAACAAAGCCAAAGCAATTTCTTCTAAGTAGAACAACAAAAATATCAGAGATATGATAGAAAGAAAGTCACAACCACACTGTCAAATCATAATGTATGCATCAACGATACTACACAAGTTAAAAATTTTTAAAAAAAAAAGAAAAAAGAAAACAACAACAATAACAAAGTAAGTGTAACAAAAGAACAACAATAGCAGAACACTTAAAGTGTAACAAAAGAACAACAATGGCAGAACACTTACTACATAATGCAAAGGAAAATAGCAGGAACGAGCACAAGAATCAAACCTGGCGCAGAAACCGTAAGCATCGACTGTCAGGTGCAAGGCCACCAATTTGAGTGGTAGAAACAAAAGCATATCCTCGAGTTGGCCGCAGAGGAGAGTTTCTCTTGTCAAACTTAAATGTATACTTTAAAGAAGAAAGGAAATCGTGTCCAAGCTGCCTCCTAACAGTATTGGATGACATATGTGATGGATCTGTTAAAGTTCGCCATGCAAGGTTGTATACCAAGTCATGATGCCTGATTGAAAATAAGCCGAGAGAGAGTCCCAGTGATTGCTCTTTGTAAGATGAAAATTTCAGCCAGTCTTGTGATTGCAGAAATACTCGCGCTGTCATAGGAGTTACCAGACCTTTAAATCTTGGTAGATACACACCAGCACTAACCTCAGCAGATCGGTCAAAGCCATATGCCAAAGAGGCATCCCACAGATCCCCATAACCAAAACCATTTTTATACTTGAGTGATCCTTCAACTGTTGAAGATTTAGCCTACAAAAAAATTATTTATATTAAGAAAACATTGAAGCAATAGCTGGCTCATAAGCAATCATTGGTCATTAAGGATCAAAGCATACCAATTATTTAAACAGACAAGCTATAAGCAAAAAACTTAGATATTTTGTCTCAGATAATTGTTCAATGCAACACATTTTCCACTTTCATTTAATCAAAATTTCTCACAAAATGCAACAATTCAAGTATCGAAATGCAACTTTCATAAGGAAGTTCTTAGGATTCTCATCAATTAAACACGCAATGAGCTTCATTCATAACCTAGTGAAAACTCCCAAAAACAAAACCCCAATAACCAGCTATTTCAATACTTTTTATCCTAAAACAAACACAAAATAAGCAAAATGCGCTACTTGTATATACCTCCCCCTTGGTGTAAGTTCCGATTTGACCGGAAAGTGGAGTCTTAGTCTCAACGACCTGGATGATCACATTCGACGTTCCCGGCAGCTCTGGCGGTCCAGAGTCGAGCGTTATCTCGACCGAATCAAAGCACTCGAGCTCTCGCAATTTGTAATTGATAATATTCGCGGCCTGGATAATCTCTTGCATTGTAGTCGCATTCCTAATCGCATCCAATTCGGCTTCGATTAAGCTGTCCTTCGTCTTCGTGTTGCCTTTCACGATGACGTCGTGGACGCGCAGTGGAACGGGGCCGTTCCGTATCCGCCGAAACAGATTCTCAATCTTCGGCCTGTCCACTCGTAATTTCCTTTGCGGCTGGGCCGCGTCGGAGTCTTCTTCAAGATCATCGTCGTCTTCTTCTTCTAAAACGTCGTCGTCTTCTTCTTCCTCTTCTTCTATTTCGTCTAAGTTAGGATTAAGTGCATCGGGTTTTTGTTCCGGGCCGGGTATTCCGCCTGCGTTAGCCATTGAGAGGGGCGCGCTAATTTAGTTGGGAAACCACTAAGGAGTGAAACGGTGGGATTTCGAGTGGAACTTGATTTTTAAGAGTGAGAGAGACGAGGTCTTTGCATTTGACAACAACTGCCCTTTTTGGTGTGGCTCGTACGAAAAGAATTTTTTGAGGACTATATTGATATATTATTAGTGATTTGGGAGTTGAGACTGTAATTGATATATAAGTGATTTAGGGTGGAAATGTTTTTGAGATTGTTTTTGACTTTTTTGGGAAGTTAAAAAATAATTTTAAAAAATTAAAAGTTAGTTTTAATATTTAGTAAAGTTTTAGAAAGATCACTTTTAGTTAATAAATTTTATTTATATTATATTCAGTTTAGTTATTTATATTTTTACAGTAATTTAATAATAAAATTTATTAGTTATGTACGATTATTTTTAAAACTTAAATTATTTTTAAAAATAAATTTTATCAATGTTTAATTAATTGTCTTTGCAGTTGATTATTTTTATAACACATGTAATAACAATTATTTTTAAAATGATAACATTACCAAAGCAGTCCTATGTCTTATAACAAATTTTGAAAAATAGTTGTTTTTCAAAGTTCTACACTTATTACAAACTCTATATATATATATTATCACATGTATTATAAAAAACTAAAATGGTCTTTATTTAATTAAAAATAAATCAAAGAAATTTAAAGAGATTAATATTATTATCAATAATATTGAGATAAAAAATAAATTAAATAAAATTAATATTTGTATTCTTACAATAATTTGATACTAAAATTTATTAAACATATACGATTACTTTATATAGAGTAATTTACATGACATTTTAGGTAATTTTTTAAAAATATAAAGATTATCTTTGTGATGATTTTCTTTTATATTTTTCTTCGAAAAGAGGGACTGCAATGTCAAATACCCAACACAAATTAAAAAAGAAAGGTACTAAAAACAAATTGAAAAACAAGTGATAAAAATCAGTCAACGACGATCGTCGATCAACGCAAAAAAGGATGGAGGGTCATGATTGGATTTACAGGCTCGCATAGGCAAACTTTCCCCAAGTAAGCGCCAACCTACACGAATTCAAAATCAAGTCACTCAGACCGTAGTTTCAGGTCCAGTTCCAAACTCGCCATCTTCGAACAGCGTCTCTCTCCAAAACCATGGCCAAATCCGACGCCGTTTATGATACTTTCTTCTCTTCATTGATACAAGACATCAAATCTTACTCCGGCACCGACCCTCTTCTCCCTTGGCTCCAGTAATATTCAATCCATACGACGTCGTTTCATTTATGTCTTCGCCTCAAATTTATTGAATTTTAACTTAACATTTACGATTTTAATGTCTATGAAATTTTGATTCATTTTTTTTGCTTTTATATTTGTGGATTTAACATGTTATTAATAGAGGGATAAAAAAGATGAAGGACTCATTGCCTTCTAAGCTGTTAAAGGAGAAGCTGCCTCGCTTTCTGCAAAAATGCGCTCAGACATTTGAATCCGATCGCCGTTATCGAAACGACATGCGTTATCTTCGCATTTGGTTACATTTGGTAACTTTACTGATCTACCCTTTTGCTCTCTTAAATTATTTCTGCTATATTACGTTTGTATCGCGGCTAAAGTGTTATAAACAGCCAATTTCATTTGACAGCTAATGTTTAGATGCTATGTAATCACTGGATTAAAAGTCACGGTACCTTAATCCAGAACAATACCATTTTTGTCTTTAAGGCAAAATTTAGCAGTCATGATAATTTGCAATTTTAATTTTATTTGCTTTGTTGTGTGTGCTTGTTGACATTGATTAGATGGACTTCGTGGATGATCCAAGAGTGATGTTGAGAACAATGGAGGTGAATCACATTGGTACAAAGCGGTCTTTGTTCTATCAAGCGTATGCTTTATATTATGAGAAGATGAAGAAATTTGAGGAGGCTGAGAAAATGTACCATCTGGGCGTGCAAAAGTAAGTTTGTGTTGTATCTCTGCAAATGTTCATGCGATTGGTAAACATGTAGAGCTGGCTCAATAAATGTATTTTGATACTAGAATTCTGAACCAGCGAAAATTAGTTTTAATAGAAATAAGATAAACAAATTATTTAGAGATGTCATTATTTATGTACTTTGTTGAAGTATTTAAATGTATTTTGAAATTTGTCTAGCTCTGTTATTCTTGTATCAACTGTTGAACAGCCTTGCAGAGCCTGCCGATGAGTTGCAGAAATCTTATGAGCAATTCCTTCATCGCATGGAGAGGCACAATAAGAAGAGAATCCAGGTAATGTACAGTTTTCATCCATAGTGTAAATTAGTACATTATTTGTTATCTAATTATGGGTAGATATCTTGCAGCAGCAGGAGCGGAAAACTTCTAGAAAGCCTCTGTCTGCAAGGAGCATCCCTTTCCATTACAATGAGAATGAACAAAAGAGTGAATACATAGGCAGAGTTGACCATAAAAATGCTGAAATCAAGAAGATATCGAGGGAAAGCTCCCAGAATGTGAAGCAACTAATGCAAGCTAACCATGTTAAGCTTTCGGCGACGACGTCTAATATTGGATCAGGTGATATGAAAGAGGAACATATTGGTAACACGGGAAGTATTAATATATCCAAGCAGCAAACAACTGCTAAAATAGAAGCCCATGAACCTAGAATATCTGCTGGTGATGAGACAGTTGTGGTGAAGTTTGTTGATACTGCTATTGTTGGGAAAACTGAAGCAGAAGATGCATGCCATCATGGTTTGGTGGATCCTACAATAAACATGAAGGAGGCCATAAATGCCATTAACAGCATGTTTAGAGAGCCTCTAGATACAGCAAAAAATGGAAGAAGATCACACAGAAAACAAAATGAAGAAAATCTTGGTGTGCAAAATGGGTTTGAGGTGTTCATCGATGAAGATTTTGATAAAGGAACTGAGAGTAAAGAAAAAAAAGGAGTTTCGCTTGAGCAGCATAGTGGAGCTCAAATTTGCCAGCCTCAGCAAGAACAGTTCAAAATATTTGATGATGATGAAGACAGTCATGAGAATGGAGCAAGAAATTATGACAAAGAGAACTTCGAGCAGATTGATGATCAACATTTGTCCCAGGGCTCCAGTTCATCTGCCACATTTTTAAATGGTTTTGTGTTTCTCCGTCCAAGTGATCTTCCTTCTGAAAATTCTGATGATATGGATGCAGAGAGATCACCTCGAGTAAAGCTTAGAGAGGATACAGTTGTTCATAGGTTTGTTGGTTCCACTATCTTGGATGAGCCAGAGGTGGAAAATGTCTGCCACCATGGCTTAGTGGACCCCACAATCAACTTGAAGGAGGCGATGGAAGATATTAATAACATGTTCGGCAAGCCAATGGATTTTGTTAGGGCGAAGAGACCCAAGAAGCAGGAGAAAGCAGCAGTTAGAAATCAGGATCCTGGTGGGTTTTCAATACTTCCTGATGACGACTTGAAACCTCAACATCCGGCTCCACCAAAGCCATCCAGCAAATCAAGAGATTCTGATTTGCTTGAGCCAACTATGTGTACAAAGGAAGCCATGGATGAGATAAATAAGATGTTCGGAATGCCTTTGTAACTTCTAGGGAAAAGGGTGAGTTCTACTTCTGCTAGCAAAGTTACATCTTGGTAGTTGATATATATATAATTGATTTGGCTGTCATCTTGATATGCTTAATGAACTTGAAATAAAGATTTTTGAGAAGATGCCTCTTTGCTTTCCTGCTTCTTATGAAAATATTAAACTTCTATTTCTCTGTCTTAATGTTGCAATGAGTTGTACTCTTAGAATACATTGTGAGACAAATAACTTAAAAGGAAAATAAAAGAGGCTTAAAATCACTGCTGCGAGGAAGCAAAATTCAATTTAATAAAGAAAAAGAACAAGATAACAGCAGAACTTACTAGGCATTGTTACATCAGCAGAAAGTGAAACAAACCAGGATTGAAATTTAAAACAAAGATCAATCAAGGGTTAAGGAAAATTTTAAGTAAATTTAGTAGTGAATTGTAGGACAATCAGCTGGACGGAAAGCCAAGGGGCCAGCAGCATAGATAACAGCTTCATAGTTCCTTCCCATCAATTTTTTCTTTTCGTAGCGAAGTGGGGCACCGTACATTCCGTAGTTAAGATTGGACAGGAGGCTGCAATTTTCAAGAGGAGATGAAACAAGTTTAACCAGGCATGATTGGAGGGGATGTTCCAATAAATAATGGCTCATCTTGAAGCCTTCAAGTTCGGCAAAGAAGTAGCCGTTGCCATCTGTTTCAAAAGCCTTGTAGTAACTGACTTGATCTCTTTGGTTTTTGCAGATGACACTGACTTTAGCTGAAGGGATTGGCTCAGCATCGGACAAAGACCATGTTCCAAAATTTTTGCAGCTCTGGCAGTAGACCATGCCTTCAACAACCACATCAACTTTCTTCTCCGCTGCTGGGGCATACTCATTATCGGCGAAGGCAGTGAAGGCCAATTGAAGAAGCAAGAGTGATGAGATGACAATTGTGAGATTGTTGCTTGCCATTTTTTTGAAAGCTGCCTGAAATGAAGAGGGTATATATAGTTTGTTGTTGTACGCTAATTTTTTTTTTTTTTTTTTTTTTTAAGTTTCGATGAACGTGTAAGCTACTAAGCTACATGTCAATGATTATGTTTTCCTCAAATGTTGTTGTTTACGTGAAGGCCACCTTCCTTTACCCTTATTTTATTTAAATATATTTTTGTCTTCGTCTTCGTCTTCTTTAATAGGGTTATTTCCACCTAACCCCCAAATCTTTCAACATTTTTCACCGTACACCCAAACTTTTCAACATTTTCTACTGCACACTCAATTCTATAAATTTGACCGTTAACGGAGCTATTTAAAAGTTAATAAAATATTTGAAATACCCCTTATCTTGAATTAGAAAAGAATTAAATGAGATAAAATATTAATCCAATAATTAATATTTACATTAAAAATTCTTAATTAAAAGTAATTAATAATAATCCCATCAATTAATTTATCAAATAAATTTAATTTATCATTATCAAATAATATTTAGGGCATAAATTTCTAAATTTACCCTTTGACCGTTAGAATAAATGGTCAAGTTAACAAATTTGGGTGTGGATTGAACATTGTTGAAACATTTAGGTGCGCGGTGCAATATGTTGAAACATTTAGGGGCGACGAAATTAACCCTCTTTAATATGATGCGTATGAAAGGACTGTATAATGCCTGTGTGAGTAATGATTTTTCATTTTATTTTTCCTCCCTAATTTTCTTTTAATATTTCCGTCGTTTTGTCTTGGCGATTGGTATTTGGAATGCATGATAAGAGTATCTCAAAAAGGTTATATTAATTTTACTCTTTAAATATTTATTTTACTTTTTTATGTGATAAAAAAGAGAGTAAAAAAATATGTTATTCTCTAAATAAAAATAAGTTAATATTATTTTAATTAAATAAATATTTAAAAAAAAAATAAATGATAATTAAAATATTTTTCTCTCTCTCTAATAAAAAGTAATAAAATAAATTGAAAAAGGAAAAAACAATTCAACAAAATTAAAGAGAGAGAGAAATTTCTTATTAAAGAATTTTAATTAAAATATTTTTTAAAATTTTAAATATTGACGTGACTCTTTAAATAAATAATAAAATGTGATTCTTTAAATAAGTGATAAAACTTTAATTGAAAAGTTTATTGAAGATACTGAGTGTGGTGGCCCAGGATATTTCAAATAGACTGATTGGGATGGGTCACCGGGGATACACGCTTCGGGCCAACCGCACTCAATCGGCCTAGGCTTTGGTTCAGCCCGCTCTAGTTTTATTTTATTATTTTTTAAAATCATACTATAATTTACTTTGAATGAATATAATTATAACATAATTTAGGGACTATTGAGCATCGTTCAACAATCATCATCAAATAACGACAATTTACCCTGCACTTATATTTTGATTTAGTGAGCGTTTAACTTGAACAAATCTTTTATGTTAGGGAAAAAAAAGGTCAAATTCCCATTGTAAATAGATTCACCACGTTTGACCTTCTCTTTAACTTAAGATTATTCCTACATTTATAATTCTTTTATTTCAGCATTCTGATCAGGTCGAATTCTTAATTTGACAATGCCATAGTCTGAAAATTTGCTCCAATTAAAAAAATAAATAAATTATGAAAAAAATTGTATCACAAAATTGGGGAAAGTTCCCACACTGCATTTGTCTAAGAAAGTTCGTTTGGCCACCGCGTCGAATTTCCCTGAAACCTGGTCATTTAATAAATTAATGGGCAATATTTATTTCAGGATCCTCAGTTTGTCAAACTTAGCAACTGGCACGCGCCTTACAACTCGAGCACCTTGAAACAGTCAATCGATCCAGAGAGGCGTATCAGTCAACACCCAAAATTAAAGCAACCTCCACATTTAAAAAAAAAAAATGAAACTTCTACATTTAATTAGATGACACAATGCCTTTTTTTTTTCCTCCCCCTTTTGGGTTAATCGTATGCATCTTCACATCCAGTCACCCACCAAATTTTTTAAAAAGAGAAGCAAAAAACAAAGAAAATATCCCCGAATTTACCACTTATCTCGGATTATATTTATATACATCTGCAATTCCATCAACCTATACACAAAGTAATTGAACCAAAAGGCAATGATTTTTTTTTTTTTTGCCTAACCAAACTAGAAAACATGGTAAAATTTGAAGCTTTTCATACTTGCAATCCAAAATTCATAATCTAGATTGCCTCTGTAGATAAAATCTCAATCTCTGCCCACCAAAGAGGGGAAAGTTTTGGGATTGCTCCATCTGGTGTTATTCCGGTTATCTCTCTCAATATTGCGGCAATGTCTCTCATTGTCGGTCTTTTTTCTGGGTCGGCGCGGACACAAGATTTTATCAGTTCACCAAGTTTCTCTAGCTGCTCCTCATCAAAAGAGCTTAAAGTTGGATCAACAAATTGTTGAAGGGGTTGCACTCCACTCAAATAATCAGCTGCCCAGTCTTCTAGAGAGCCGTTGTCCACCAAATAAGGGAGCCTACCCGTTACCATTTCAAATAATAATACTCCAAAGTTGTACACGTTGCTTTCAAGGCTTGCTGAGGGTGCACTTGAAAGTTTTTTGCTAGTTGCTGCCATTTCAGCCATGGCTATCTCATTCCAGAAGCTTAAGTCTGATAATTTGGCTGCATAGTCCTCAGTCAGATGGACAGCTGAAGAGTTCAAGTAATTGTGGGCTATGGGTGGGTTCAGCTGATGCATATGCTCTAGGCAGTAAGCCATACCCATTGCAATCCGCAACCTCATTCCCCAGTCCAAATGCTCTGATTCTTTAACTGCAGCAACGAAAAAAAATAGTATCTTATGCATGATCTACCATAAAGTCAAGTACCTGAAAGAATGGCAAATAAAGGATATGCTACTAACAGAGTATGTAAACATTAGAAAAGTTAATTTAATCAAATTGATAACTTTCTTCTCCAGGATAAAATGCTAAATGTAGATGTACCTACTTCCTACTAAGCTAAAAAGACACCATCCCAGTAACAAAAATTTATCACCTTCTTCACAAAACCTAGTACTTATATTACGAGATAAGCAAGCTCATGAAATCATATGACTATATGATTTGTCCATACAATAACCTGATAAGAACAATGAGATACTTACTGTGTATATGCTCAAAGAGTGTTCCATTAGGAGCATATTCAAACACCATCATTCTGGTGAAAGGCTCCTCTTCTTCACAAAATCCAATAAGATTGACAAAATTTTTGTGGTTCACTTTTGATAACGTGTCAATCTGAAACCACAACCACAGAAAAAATACAAAAGGTCAGATAGTGTCACCAACACTTAGAAATCAGTAGTTGCTGATAGATTACCTTCTTCCTAAACTGCACTTCTAAGTTCTTAGGCCAATCCTTGGCAGATGCCACTGAGACAGAGGCCACAGCTATTTCAACTCCATTAGACAATGTCCCTTTGTACACCGTACCAATCGGTGAAGAACCAATTACATTACTGAAATCTTCACAAGCTGCTTCAAGCTCGGATCTCTTAAGCTTTGGAACACCTGAAATGAATAATCACAATCATTTGAGTATATAGACAAAAACCTGACTATCAACATGTTAAACATATGTAGCCTAGCAGGTGGGGAGCGGGGAAGGGATGAAGGGATTTGGTTCTCTGGGATCTTTGCTTGTTATGGACACGCCTGTGGTCAAACATTTAACATTTACAGCTTTAAATGCAATAAAAAAATAAAAAAATAAAATACATAATAAACAATATGATATGAAATCTATGATCATAGCCATTTAACTTGTGTTGCTTATAAACGAGAAGTATGCTTTGAATAATAAACTATAATATGTGTGATGAAAATTATTTATAGTGAAATATGCATAGCCAGTTCCTGGAGTAGGAAATTGAATGGGTCCAGGAACTAGAATGGTGCCAACCATTAAAGGATACAATTCAACCTCCTGAATATCTTCTCTTTTCAGCCACTGGTTGACTGTTTTCAATTGATTGATTGGCACCATAGATAACCTTAGAAATGATTGTCACCTGAGAAAGAATAGTTACCAGTTACAAATGCTTTCTGAAGCTGTCCGCTCAATCCTGTGGCCCAAGGTTTGACAGTAGATACCTTATTGCTTCTGCAGAGATATATGCCCACAATTGCTACCACAAGTATGGCGCCCCCTATGACTCCGCCCAGAATAGCAATATGTTTTGAAGAACTCCCACCTGATTTTTGGAGGCTTTGTGATGAGGAAGGCCTTGGAATTGAAAGGGAAGGAGTAGGAGTTGGAGTTTGATTTGGAGCTGGAGCTGGAGCTGGATTGGAAAGTTTTGGAGGTGAAACGGAATCATTACGATCAGAGCTTGTTGCATTTCCCTTTGTGTCGTTTGAGGAAGCAACAGCAGTAGGTGGAATAGCATCTGATGAAGGAAGTGGAGAAGAGGTACGCGCATTTCCAAAATTACGGTCTTTGAGATTTCTGAAAGGATGAATTTGCAGCAGTCTCCTTTGAACAGTATCTTCATCAAGGACACCATTCCTAGGAAAGATTTAGGGGAGCATTAGGGGAAAACTGTAAAAGTGAAAAGGAAAAGTACAGTAACTAATATGCAAAAATTACACTATGAAAGCAAATCACAAGTCATTAAAAGGTCCTATAGAAAAATACATAGAGCATTCTTTCTGAAACTTTTAGTTGTTTTACATCGTCAAAATATGCTGTGTAAGATGCACTGTAAGATGAAAGACCAAGACACAGTGTATTTGCACCACTAAACTTTCCTTTAAGAACCTTTTTTTTTTTTTATCTTGACTTGGCCAAAATATGGGGAATTTCTTACTTTTCTCGGAGGATCAGACCCAGCAACTGGGTGAACCTATCAATATCCATAATCTAGACCCATGCTTCGAGCTGTTTCATGCCATAAATTCCCTCCCCATCCATGTCTGTGGGTTGGAACCTTAGACTTCTTGTGTTCAACCCAATAATTTTATCAACTAAACTAGTTGGCACCCACAAACATAAATTCTCTTATTTTAAGACTACATATGATATATGATTTGGAATATTATACTAAAGCAAAGAAATGTATATCAAACGCACTTCAGCAACATACCATTTAATCGATCTTTCGTACCAAGACTGTTCCTTTTTAGCAGCACTAGATAGCTGGCCTTCATCCACTTGGGATTCAGAAAGCACCTGAAGTTTATATATCTCGGGAGATAGGCTTCCAACAAAGTCATTGTTGTCCAATAAACTGCAACGTAAACAGAGAATTTAGTCACTATACCAGAGATAAAATTGAGCTGTTTTTTAGTGAGATTGAATCATTCGATGCTATCAACTTACAGAATTGTCAGTGAATGATTAATGCCCAGGTCATTTGGGAGAGGTCCACTAAAGTTATTGTGTCCGAAATCCAACACCTCTAACTCCTCCAACTCTCCAAATCCTTCAGGAATGATTCCACTAAAAGAGTTGTTGCGTAAAATACTGCAGAGAGACACAGAGTCATCACAATGCCCATATAAATATAGAAAGGAAAAACTCAAAAACCAAAGTAACAACTGTCATCAGGAATCTGGCTAGCAAAAGCTATAGATACTTACATAGACTTTATGTGAGTTAGGCTTTGGATCTCCGGAGCCAGAGTTCCTTCAAGGCATAGATCCTTCAAGTTCCTGCACATTACACACATTTATTCTCAAAACCAATTTGAGAATATAACCAGTAGTAAACTCACGATATCCATAACTACACCTAATAACCTATTGACTTCAAACAAACACCATCATTAATAAAAAATGAACCCCTTTCATTAAATCCATAATTATCGACTACCATAAAAAGAGAATAACTCTAGCAATACTTTTCAGAACCCATCTAGTTTTGTCATTATTGTTAGGTAATAATCTCTAGCAATAACAGCTATTCAATAAGTGTTGGAAAAACAAAAAAGGAAGTTACGGTTATTTTTAGGCCAATCACAACTGGATATAACAAGCACTAACAGTCCATATTAAGGTTTAATAAAAACACTCAAAATTTAACTTGATTGCTTTTCTTTGTAGCAGACAGAGAGCAAATAAGCCAATACTTTTTGAGTTTTTACATACAAATTTACAACTTTGCCATCAGAGCACTCAACGCCGAACCAAGAACACGGATTATTCTCTGTATCACAACTTCTCCAACTCGTTAAAGCACCATATGGATCACGCACCACTCTCTCTCTCAATCTCAACAGAGCCAAACCTGCGCTCGCAGCCAGACAGTAACATAAATTCAGAAACTTTCCTCCATTTCCCGGCTAAACAAACAGAAAAGAGAATAACTTTAAGAAAAAAAAACAATATTGTTGATTTTGTACCTTCGTCGTTTAAAGACCAACACAAGCACAAACTTTGAGAAATTAGAACTACGAACAGAACTCCTAATCTGGTGAACTTCCAGTTCTGGTCCATTTTCCACCGGAGTTGAGAAACGATGTCGGATCGGAGAACTTAAAGTTTTAAATTAACTGAAGTTTTAAAAATTAAGGATTTAGATTGAAACGGAGAACACAAATGTGAAATATCTGAGTTTTCAAGTCATCTTCGCGTGCCCGCAAGCAAATTTAGACCGAAAGAGAATACCAAAACCAACAGAAACCTGTACTTTGAAAACGCGTACTGCACTATAACTGTTCTTAGGCTTTTATCATGAAGGTACCTAAGTTCTTACATTTTTACAACAGAAGGCATAATTTCTTTATTTGCATGACATATATTGATATATAGACCAACAATACCCTTATAATAGTTATACAACATCAATTGAAGGATATTTTAATAATTTTACTAATAAAATATTTAAAAAGATAAAAATTTAAAATCTAATACGATACAGTATAATAATAATATAAATAATATTTAATCTAATCATATAAAAATTAAATCTAATGTGAACTTAAATTTCTTGATTCAGATTGACATGATTGTAACACAATATACACTTATACTAATCTCTACGAAATGATTGGAATAGATGCCTAATTTAATAATATAATTCCGTGATTTAGATAGGGCTTGCATGATTGGGACCACTTTAATATAAGTGGAAAATCTAACCACTTTAATATAAGTGGAAAATCTATGTCCTTGCTTGAAAAACTTAAAAAAAAAATTAAGGGACCTAGATGACAATATTTTCGAATTAATTACGCCCCACGGCAGTGGTGAAAAACGACAGGTCGTTTGAGTAAGTTTAGGGGGGTGGGGGTGCCGGCAAAGACTTTTGAATTATGAGCTGGACTCAGTCATTTTCATTGTACGAAGGTGCAGTGGCCCACTTGCCTTGTAATTTACTGTAATTAAAATATTTCCAAATTTCTTTCTTACTGTTGCTAATATTGGGGTTGGTCGCTGGCGTTGCTTCCTTGATGCTTCCGGTGTAAATCTGAACTGGTTCTAGGTATATTTTCTTAATTTACAGGGAAAAGGACCTAGATTCTAAGATTTGTCATAATGGGCCGTTAAACTCTCACAGTATCAACAATATATCCCTAGATTTTTATTGTTTCAAAAATAAAAAATGGACATTTAGATCTTCGTATTGAAGTTCGACAATTTGATAGCCACTTGGGCTTAGCTCAAGTGGCTAGAACCACTCCCTCAATTTTTAATGGGTTTGAGACCCCGCAGGTGTATTGCAGGAGTTTAATTAAAATGTTTTTCCTTAGAGCTCCAGAACTTAAGTGAAGATAGTCTTTCTCGCAGGAGTGTAGTTGGGCGTCCCTCGAATATTTGAGAGAGTTAAAAAATTTGAGCGCTACCATATCGGAGTTGATGTAAACGGATCTCAGTAATTTATATGGCCTAAATAGCAGGAGCAATAGTTCTCTTCAAACTCTTCAAAAAAAAAAAAAAATTCGACAATTTAATTGGAAATAAAATAATAATGCATTAGATTTCCACCAAGATTAATATATTATAATGTTCTTATCTCTATTAAAAACGGATAACTTCACCAACCAAAAAAAAAAAAGTCTAATTGTCTATGTATAAAACGACATAGGATCAGACATTTTTAAATAATGGTCTAGATTTTGATATACTGCAATGCCATTTATTTTTATTAAAATAAATGGAACTCACTAACTGAAGGAAGTAAATATTTCTATAAAAAATGATATGATTTTCTCCTAAATATCTCTCAAATTTGGGCATCATTTTCCATCGTGTTTACAATTAATAATTTGTTTTACATATATTGTTGTTAATAATGATACCTAAATAATGCCCACCATAGTTATAGTTCTAATGAAATGAAGTTATGAAATAATTCAATGATTTTTAATTACATCCAACACGTTGAATGTTGACCTTACATTTGTCATTGTGCCTTCACCAGACAAAGCAAATACATCCAATAATTTATCTAAATAAGAAAATTATTATTTTTTCTTTATGTCTTTGCTAGCAGGGCAATCTTAGTGTCGAGTTTTATGTTTTAGAAGAATTTTAATTTCTGATCATTATAAACTTCAATTATATCACATGGGCTGTGGCTGTGGCCTCCGGTGGTGGTGGCTACGATTTAGTAATGAAATTTAGGCAGTCTATTGATTAATTCCAATCATGTGCGTACGAATATTACATGATTTTTTTGAACAAATGAGCCGACCAAAATCGTCAATTTAGAAATTAACTCAACTTAATCTTTACTATTTTTTGCTTCTTTTTCTTTTCTTTTCTTTTTTTTACATGAAAAGTATCAGCTGCAAACACTAACATAATTTAAAATACTAATTTAATTTATATAGAAATAAGAATAGAGATTGAAAAAAAAAAGGGTTAATTATGCTTAGGTGACACATGTTTTGACAAATTTTAAAAAAGTGACATATTTTAAAAAAATATTTCAACAGGTGACATTTCATTAACTTTTTACCGTCAATTTTAACAGAAATAGTAAATTAGTTATAAATTAACATTTATACTCCTATAATTAGCTAAAATAACAATTTTACCCCGCCTATAATTAGTTACAAAATGATGTTTTTGTCCCTACTCACTTATTTTTAATTTTTTAAATGGAAAAATATATATTAAAAAATCTAAGTAGAATTAATAGGGTATTTTTTGGTTAAATCAAATAATTTTTTTTTAAAAAAAAAATCTTGTTGAATCAAACTGATTTGTAAACATAAAGAAGTAGATCTATTATGAATTGTAAAATATTAGATAAATCCAATACTTTTATCACTTTAGCTTTATAAAAAAAAAATATTTTTTTTTCAATTTTACCTTTCGCCGGTTAAAGTTAACTGCAAAAGTTAACAGAATGTGAGTATTTTTAAAACATATGTCATCATTTTAAAATTTATCAAAATATATGTCACCAAGACATAATTAACCCAGAAACAAAAGGTTGGTGATATTATCTTCTTTGGGTAATTTGAATGTTAATCTACTGATGTTGATGGATTCTTCATTAACTGCAAATTGATATAATTTTACCACTTTTTTAATTATTTCCTTTCACCATCATAGCTGGATTCTCGTCACAAAAAACATGCTGAGCTTTGAATGATTTTAATTATTTAATACAAACCTAACTTTTCATTAATATGAGTTGTAGTATTTATCTGCCAAAACCAAAATGCATTTTTCATTTTAAAAAAATGTTTCTTATGTTAGCAGCGCGTTGAATGAGGCAGAATAAGTTTACCCACAAGCCACCAAAACAAAGCCTAGCGGGCCACAAATTATCGACACTTGTTCAATAGCTGACAGTTTTAGAAATTTTCTATGGATACCAATTTCGTTCGTTTTTCTCACCTTGTCACCAAAATTCTTCTTCTCAAGTCACCATCTTTTCTTTTTTTTTTTTTTTAGAAATTTATAATCTAGGATAAAACTGTGGTGCAACTATGGTACCGTGCCACAATTGCACCCAACTGTTGGATTCCTACTTATTTAAGTGGACCTCACTCATTTGAGTGGATTTAACGGCTGGTGCAACTGTGGCACGGTACCACAGTTGCACTGTAGCCTGACCCTATAATCTAACACTTAGATTAGCTAAATATATTATTTGCAATCAAAATTTAGTTGATTCACAAGATACATCTTTGCAAAAGAAAAAGAAAAAAAAAAGGAAGTTGTTGAAATAATTTAACTGATATTAAATTGTTCTAGTGTATAAAGAGTTTTTTTAATTATTATATAATTCACGATTGCTTTATCATTTGAACTAAATGTCACTCAATTCTTATATAAAAAAAAAAAATTTAATAATCCTTTGATGTGAATGTCTGCATGACTTTAAAAATAAAATTGAGGATGAACTTGCAATTTAGTCTAAAATTTTTATCTTAAAATAGGTGGACAAGTACAGTAATAGATGACTTATGCACATCAATATTGTTGAACTATAAGTTGATAGCTAGCTTTGTACCTGTCAAAATTAAGTGCCCCGACCTGATATGTTATTTTATAATCTTTATAATTAAGACTCTATTTATCAATGTTTTGAGCAACTTTATTTCATATCTGAGTTAGAAAATAAATAAAAAAATTTTAAAAAAAAGGTCTTGACTTCAAGTAAGTATTAAAGATTATTTGCATGGAGAGGGTCATCAATCATCATCCACCACGAGACTAACTTGTGCATCAGCCTACACGGCATTAAACATACGTGGACGGCCCGGATTGTCTTTCTTCAATAATGGTTCAAATTATAAAGCAATCGTGAATTATATAATATAAAATTCCAAGTCAAGGATCATGGCTCTGTCTCCCTCATGACAACTTACCCTTGGACTTGATATGGGACTCAATTGATTTTTCTTCTTCTATCTTTATCTAGTTGTTGCTTTGTCATTTTGGTAACTTTTGGATCCATAGATTGTATAGGGAAGCTTCTCAATTCTCATTAGTCAGGTCGAAGACCACCTCTCATCTACGTAGGAAAATCGAGTTTCAGTGTATATTTGTAAAACATATACATACATACATACATACATACATACATACATATATATATATATATATGTGTGTGTGTGTGTGTAATTTTCCAAATATTAGAAGGTAGATTCAATCCGTTCTAAATATAGATATTTAGAATGTTTCGGTTAATTTTTGGGCTTAAATATTTAGATTACATCGTAATAGTCTAATAGAGCACATAATTCTAAACATAAATATCTGGTTAATTACGGCGCCTTATGAACATATATATTTAGAGTATGTCAGCAAAAAGTTGAACTACAAAAATAAATGGTTGTAAATATGAATATAGTTGTAATATTTATACTATATTTTTAAAAATAAAATCAATAGAAAAAACAGTAGTTCGACTCCAAAGCAGCAAATATTTATTTTATTTATTTATTATTTTTTTCGTTTTTTGGTCAGCTTTACGTGGTGGAACATTAAATCGAATTACAGGTGGGATTGCAAATTTCTCTGGAACCAAAATAGTTACCTCTTTCAACGGTAAGATATTTAAGTATTTCCTTCTGGCAATGGCGATCATGTAGACCATATGTAACATATTTTTCCTGAGAGCGACATGAAAGGAAGCATTAGCATAAGTCAATGGCATTTTATTTCCGAGTAACAAGTCAATCCCTTCACTTTCAATCAATCAATTTATTTATTTATTTATTATTACAGTCCTTGTGCTTTATTCCAGATTCAAGAATTTTGATGCAATCTCTGTTGTTGACCTTGTCAACATTCATAACAAAGCAAACGATGGAGAGATAGATTAGGTTCACTGTTGATAAGTAACCTCTCAAGATAAGGGAAAAGTACCATCAGCCATTCATCACAAAGCACAAATAGTTAGTGATAAGCTACTGCTTCCCTTTTTACATATATTACTGCTGAAACAGTTCATGAACAGAAATTATACAAGCTGCAGTTTCGGATAGCACATATTTGTTAGCTAATGCAACGACGTATAGTTTTATCAAACAGCGACGACACCGCATGAAAATTTGAGAATTGAGAGTGCGGTTTGAGGGTTTTAACTTCTGATGGTGAAATGATTGGCATGTTTTGAAACTTCTGCTTTTTCCTACAACATCATGCACGCCCCTTAACATTTTGTGGGATTTCTGGACAAGTGAACTAATGAGCCTTAAAATGTAAGCCACACCTTGCCCACTTATCAGTTGTATTAAGAGCATAGCCATTGACACCCTTTTAAGGACAAGGAAAATCACTTGTAAGAGTGATTTCATGCATTGGGTTCAGCATGGTAACTAATGCATTCTAATAATATTGCAGAATGCGGACAACCCAACCTGCTCAGTTGGGTTAGTTAAGAATTCAGTTGGAAGCATTGAAATTGTTTTAACTATTACTATTGCTCCGATAAATAAAAACTGATCAAATTATTTTTTTGAAACGCTTTATTTCAGATAAAAGAGTAGCAGGGTCATATCTTCAACAGTGTATGAAATTTTAAGAGATCAGAAAATTTCCGTTGAGGGAGTTTTGATGGCAACTCAATAGCACTCATACTGATGATGTGACTCTTTTTTGTTTTTGTCCCCATGGGGCAGGTATCACATTTTACATCTCAGTATGAAAGGAATATGAAGAATCATCAACATTTAAACCTTAGGGTTAGTGGCTTAAGGATGGAGGCACAGCTCGTGGTGTTGAGTTTATGGCAGACTTGCTTGAGAGTGCTACACATTCGGAGAAGGTAATTATTCATCTGGTGTAGATTACGCTTACGCAGGAAGTATTCACAATCATCGCATGCAAGAAATAGAAATCTCAGAAAGAGTACTTGGAACGTTTTTAAAAATAAACATCTAACTCTGCTCCCTCAATAGTGAAATTATACGAGATTCAAAATTTCTCAAAATGATTTAACTCTTTAAGTACTGCAACTCGAGCGATGGACTAGAAACTAAGACTGGTCAGAAATATCATACACCTGAAGCGACAACAGACGATAAGATAACAAATTTTCAAAATCCTCTTTTGTTACTTCAACATTTGCTAAGCGTGAGGATGTTAGGGAACTGAAGCTGGAACCAATATCAAGATGTGATAGAAAAGTGCTTGTGTGTGTGTGTGTGTGTGTGTGTGTGTGTAAATGTAGTCATCTTTCATTTCGAAGTCCAAATCAAGCCTTTGAACTTTCTACTCCTCGATTTTCCTGTGCAACGATTCCCTTGGATTTCCCAAATGACATAGTTCAAAAGTATTACCTTCTCCAATAGTGTAGCACTCTCAATCTAGTCCATCAGAAATTATTTTTGATATTCAAACTACTTGAACCCAATCAATTCTACAGCCCTAAGGGTATGTTTGGGATTGAAGCTGTAATTTAAAAGTTACAGTACTAAAGTGTTTGGTAAATACTAGCTGCTTTATCTTGTAAGCTATGTTAATATGATTTTTCACTTATACAATAAAAATTTTATTATATTTTTAATAATTTTTTCAAAATTATTATTTAAATTTTATATTTACTACATATTATCTATTTTTGTTTAATAATTATAATTTTTTTTTCCACAACAATTATAGCTTAAAAGTTGCAGCACCTTAATTTCAAAAGGGACCTAAAGCCCAAATGTAAAGGATTCTTCAACTTCCGTTTATATCCACGTTGTTCACGTAGCAATATAACATTATAAATGCGAACAAACAAACAAACAATTATTTTAAACTGGAACAAGATCACGAATACTCAAGAACATTAAGCCACACGGCCATATATACACCCCTTCAGAGTATATATGAGATTTAACTCTTCAGTTTAACACAAAGATTCAGCTCTTCTCCAGAATACACAAATGATATGAGATTCGCGGTATCGAGTTCAAGGTATTTTAAGTTGCACAAATTCTTCAACTCTAGAACTTCAACTTGAGCGATGCACTAGAAAGTCTAAGACTCGTCAGACAACTCATACTCCCAGGCTTGAAGCCCCAAGGAAGGGGAAATCACGTAACAAACTTTCAAGATCCTCTTTTGTTACACGAAGTTTTGCTAAACGTAGGTGGAAATAATTAATTGGTAAAAATCTCCATTTGAACAAATCCTTAAATTTGACATTTTAGGGATCCCAAAACTTGATCGATCGATGTGACTAAAAGAATTTTTCCGTCTTACATATAGATTACTGTACAAAGTAATCACGATATGAATCTAAACTCATCTCCAAAGCCTCTCATGTCGATAAGATCATGAACCATTAAAAATGTCCGTAAAAATCTCCATCTACTTGATAAGACGCTAGTTTTTGCTGCCTCTTTAATTATTAAGAGACACAATAATTATGATAATATCTTCGAGTAATTTACTAAAACTATCTTCTGTCTCATCTTGTTTTGCTTTCTAGAAATTTTGGGTTTTTTTATTATTGTTTTAAATTGTTGTTTCAATTTCGAAATCTTATAGTATTGGGATTTTGATTGCAATTTGCTTTTCTACGTGATCACGGATTCTAGGTCGGCTAATAATTAAATTTTGTTAGTACCGAGTAGGAGGATTGGTAGCAAAATCCTTTGTTTCTAGAAAATCCAAATAAATAAAATAAGGAAATTAACAGAAATTACTGAAAATTTTAATTAGTTTTCAAACAATAAGACCTGTTTGAAATTGAGATTAGCATTAAAACATTTAGTAAATACTAGCTTTTGTAACTTGGAAACTAAGTTAATTTAATTTTATAATTGTATGATGGAAAATCTATTATATTAATTTTGTCAAAATTATTATTTAAAAATTATATTTACTAAATAATATTAACTTTTATCTTATAGTTATACCTTTTTTTTAACAACGATAACTCAATCCCAAATAAGCTTTTGGTTTTTCTTACTTTTTGTAAATGAAAGAAATTGTAATTTAATTTGACAATAATACCCCATGTACATGTACGATGGCAGGCGTCTGCCAACAATTGACGCCCATATCACAAGTTAATGCAACGAAATGTTGTTAAGTTACATAATTGTGTAACATACATCAATCCAACATTTGTTATTAGTAACACAAAAGTATAACCAATAAAAATTAATTATGATATCTCAAACTTCAATTGAGGGAATATTGATGCCAACTCCATGGCCCGCGCTCTGGCAGACTGATACTTGGAGCTATTCCTGTACAACAATTCCCTCGGACTTCCCAAATAATGAGGCCTGCAATTATCAATAATTACCTTCTCCATCGTCGTGCACTCTCATTCAAGTCCATCAGAAACTCAACATCATCCGTATGCCACTCGAACCCCACGAATTCCACAACCTTAAGGCTTAGATGTGGATTGTGCTCGTTGATCTTCCGTTTATATGGACATGATAGATCTGATGACTGCATGCAATAAGGGAAACTAGAAATTAGTCATATCATAAAATATGAACATTAATTGCAATTATTAAAAACAACAACTGTTTAGAATCTCAAATCAACGGCAGAGGAAACACAATCCACCTTCAGTGTGAGTTTATGTAAGAGAGGACATGATTTCAAGAAAGCAGCACAAGCAAGAAAGCGATCTTCAAATATAAAGAATGCCAATTCCAAATGCTTCAGATTTGGTAATTTAGGAATACCGTAAACGGCATCCTCAGGAACCTGAAACAATAATTAATAAATCTTTAGGATGAAAAAAAAAACACATAAACAGAAAAAAAATAATAAAAAAAATTATAAATACTAACTGTTGCAATCCCCAGCTCTAGTTTCAGCGTCCTTAGTTGCCCAAGAATCAAACTAGGAAACTGGCGTACATTGTTCACAAATGATTCACAATAACAGCCTCCCACAGACATCCGAACAAGACTCGGAACATGCTTAAAAGAAAGATTATTCAAATCTTGTCCAGAATATTCAAACGATACGAGACTCGCCGCGTCGATTTCGAGATCCTTCAACCTGCGCAGGCCCTTCAACTGCAAGTGCTTCAGCTTGAGTGAGGGACCAGAAACTACGATACTGGTTAGACAAAAGATCCAGCTAAGGCTTAACAGCCCGAGAAAGGGACAGTGACGTAACAAATTTTCAAGAGCCTCTTTACTTAGATTAACCATTGTTAAACGCAGGGACGTAAGGGAGCCGAAGCTGGAGCGGATATCAAAATGCGAAGGAAAATTAAAAGTGTACTCATCCCTCCTCCTCGGGCCACGGAAGTCCAGTTCAAGCCTTTGAACTCTTTTCCGGATAGCAAAATTAACCCAATTATTAACATCGCAGCGGGGGTTAATGGGGAGACAAATCTTTAGCTCTTCTACGGCACGGGCTTCAAGTGATCCCAAAACTTTATCAATACAGCCAAGCACCCTTTGCCTTCTTATTAGGTACGCTTTGGAATAAGTATATTCCGTGGTCGAATCTAGGCTCATCAATACGTACTCCCTCATGTCGACGATATCGTCGAAGTCCAAAGAACCTGTAAAAAATGTCCACAAATATCTCCATCTGCTTGATAAGACGCTGGTCTTTGCAGCCTCTTTAATTGTTAATCGAGACAGAATATTTATCAAAACATCGTCGGGCAATTTACTGATACCTTCTTCCGTCTCCTTTTCTTTTGCGTTCATGTTTTCGAGGCAAAACGGAAGCACAGCGATGCGCGGAAGCAAAATCTCCAAAAGAAAGCAAGAAACAATTTTATTTTATTTTTCCTTTTGCAAATAACGAAGGAATTTCGTAATTAAAGAATGAGATTACCTTGTACGTTTACGCTTCTATTGCTATCTGCTTGTTAGGGTTTTGGAATTGCTTTTAAGGAATACAGTCCCTGTTGTTTAATGAAACAACAAAATACTAAACTTTCAATTATTATTAATTATCTCAATATTTTTATTCAAATTATCAAGTGTCATTAATTCATTGTATGATGGATTTTATTACTAGTAAAACTATTTCCATTATTAGTGAAAGATCAGGATCATCTCATGATCTGATCATGTCCTGAGTAAATAACTCAATCACTGATTGATTATTAAAAAATAAAAAAATAAAAGAAGTTAAATTTTACCCATACACTACCACTAAAAGACATGATAAAAAATCATTAAAAACTCAGTAATGCTTAGATCAGGAGAGGATCTTATTCTTATTAGTGAAACCTGATAGGGGGTAAATTCGTAGTAGGCATGACGGATTACTCTAATTACCAAAATTATTAACATTAGGAAGTTCTAACTATAGATAAAAGAAATTACCTTTCATTGATAAAATCATTAACTGTAGATAATTTAAAATTTTGGACATTTCAGACTAGAAAAATTAATAATGGGCCTTAAGATGTGAGCTAGACCTGGCCCATCAGGCTTGTACGATGAGACATGCAGTTCTTTAAACACCTCCTAAAAGGGTGCAACTATTTGAACTCACTAAACTATTCATTAAACCTACTTTTGAAAATAATTTTTTTATGATTAAGATACCCCTAAAAAAATTACGGTTATGAACATTAAAATATAATAAAAAGAGAAAAACAGAATTTTTACTCTTTGAACCCATCTTTATATTCAACATAATTTTATTAAATTCTAATCATATTTTCATTAATCTCTAATCAATTAAGAGGTGTGATTCTTATGTGAAGTCATATATTTTTGTTGCTCTTTTGCCGTAATTGGAATTGCAATGGCAATAGAAGAGTCAAAAGCATGCACTCCAAAATTAATCATATTTTTGTCAATCATATGTACAAGCATTAATCAAATACCCAAATATTAATCCACATGATAGCAAGTATCAATTGTAGAAGGATAACATCTAACCGAAATCATTTTATCATTTCAATTTCTTAGTCCAAAATAATTTCATAAACTGATCTGGAACATGCCGAAGAGCAAAATCCGTTGGACGCATATGCAACCTACCTTGAAGCAACGGCGCAGTAGAAACTGAACTGT
Source organism: Citrus x clementina (assembly GCF_000493195.1). NCBI lineage: Eukaryota > Viridiplantae > Streptophyta > Magnoliopsida > Sapindales > Rutaceae > Citrus > Citrus x clementina. Next base: position 1,494,147 of record NW_006262274.1, read on the forward strand.
CATACCCTTAAGCATGATGGATGCTGCAATAACGGGACCAATAGAAGGGGTAACAGAAAAATCTTTGTTTGCAGGAAGAATTTGCCCTTTTCACGATATTTTCAACTTGCTTTTGTTCCAAGGGCTTTCACTAGGAGTGCTTTTGCTTTGCTTGTGTTTTCTCTTATGTTTGAGAAATAATATTACTTTACCTTTCTTGGTAAAATGGTGTAGAAAAAAGAGTGTTGAATTTTCAATGAAATACCACTATTATTATAAATGAAGTTAATGAGTTTAACGAGTAAAATCACTATTGTTATAAAAATTGGGTTTATGAAGGGTATATTAAATATTTAAGTGTTCTTACTGCGTAAAATTTAAATTTTCAAAATTTGAGAGTAGGTTTATTTAGTAAATAAGTTTATTGAGTAATTTGGTGGGTTTAAATATCCCCACACCCCTCAAATTCCTCACAATGCCTTTTTTTTAAAATTAATTTCATTTCCTAAAATACCCTAGTTACATCAATAACATACAAACCCATGTATTAAAATTAACTATCTTCTCATAAAATTTCATTCTATTTTTTTGATAGAATTTTTTTAAATTTTTTTACAAAATTGTACAAGTCCTAAAATTCTAACTACATACAGTAAGGGATCAAACTACTACCATCTTATGATGATCATTTACATAAGCTGCAGATAAGAGTAGCTCATACATTTGTCTTGCCCACCGCAGCAGCACATATTTCATCAAACAGCCAAAACGGGGCATGAAATTTTAAAACATCACAAATTCACATTGAGGGAATTTTGCAGCCAACTCAATTGCGCGTTTTCTATATAATTTATACTCCGCGGATTCCCTGTACAAAAGTTCCATCGTACCTCCTGTAGAGAAGTCAATAAAGTGGCTTCCAAATTCAAAATTGCAAGCTGTAGAATACCTGATTTTTTACAATCATGAACCGAATGAAGAAAAATGAAAAAGGTTAGCAAAATTTATCAAATTGACAGATAGGAGAATTGACAAATTGCAAAGCAGATGGTGCAATAGTGCAACATTTTTTGCTATAAATAGAGATGCATTCTTCATTTGTAAAGCATCCCAAAATTGTTAAGTTTATAAGTTTCTAAGTTTTTGAGAGAAATGAGAGAAGTGTGTCTGAGGAATTTATCTTTCCTGCAGAGTGTGAGAGTACTGGGTATATTTAGGTTTCTGAAAAATAAGATTCGTCACTCAAATATTTGTACTCTATTAATTGTTAAATAAACAATTATTCTTTCTTACCTCCGTGGATGTATGTTTAATTACCGAACCACGGAAATTTTGTATCCTTTATTTTTCAGTAATTATTTGGTGCGCTTAATTCCACATTCCACGCACAACACCTCCAACAAACATTGGTTCCATAGGATCAATAATTACCTTCTCTAACCGTGTACCACACTCAAGCAAGCCTGATAGAAACTCAATTTCACCTATAACCCATGTGAAACCAATCAATTCTACAACCCTGGGACTTGAATGTGGATGCTTCTTCATCGTGTGTCTGTGTTTATAAGTTACATCTTCCACCGTGACTGTGAGTTTATATAACGAAGGACAAGCCTTCACAAAAGCAGCAGCAACACCGAGAAAAGAAGCGGGACGTATGTTGCCTTGCAATTCAAAATGCTTGAGATTTGGTAACTCAGGAATGCAGCAGAATTCATCAAAAGGCACCTGAAACAGATTGATAAAATAAGGTAGAAAAAAAACACCAGTGATGGTAAACATCTAAAGGTACGTTAGAAATGGCAGCCACCACTCACATGTAATTTCAGTGTCCTTAGATGCAGGAGAAGCCTAGGAAGCTGGTACAGTTTGTGCATCTAGTAATGACAACAGTCGCCATCAAAAGACATCTCAGCAAGACCTGAAACATGTTTAAAACAAACATTTGACGCTGCCCCAGAATATACAAATGATACTAGATTTTCAGCCAGTACCAATGTGAAGATTCTTCAACTGTTGCAAATGCATCAACTCTAAATACTTTGGCTTGAGCAATGGACCAGAAACTCTAAGACTCGTCAGACATTTTGCATAGCTAAGACTTAACACCCCAAGCAGCGGACAGTATGATAACAAATTTTCAACAGCTTCGTTTCCTACATCAACCCTAGTAAAACGCAGGGATGTAAGAGAACTGAAGCTGGACTGAGTATCAAAAGGAGACGGAAAATTGTATGATTCACATTCCGTCAAGCAAGAATTTTCCGAATCAAGCCTCTGAACTCTCTTTTCAACTGGAAATTTAACCCAATTATATACATTTCTGTTGGAGTCGAAACAAATCTTTAACACTTCCAACAGTTTGACCCTTTGAGGGACCCTATAATTTGTTCTATCCAGCTCACAGACTTCTGCTTCCTCCCATACAAATTATCAAAATAATCGGGGCCCAAACCAAACTTCTTTAACAATCCCCCCATGTCGACGAGATCGTTATTGTCGATAGAACCAGTGAAAAATGTTCACAAAAATCTCCATCTACTTGATCAGATGCCTGTACTCGCTGCTTCCTTAATTGTTAAGCGAGACAAAATATCTATCAGAAGTTCATCTGGCAATTTACTTATAACATCTTCCATCTTGTTTTCTTTCTTTTCTTTTCTTTTCAATCTTCACTCAGAGAAGCAAAATCTACCAAATATCCAATCGGAGCACACAATTTCAGCTGGAAACTAACACTTTTTTACAAAAAAGCGAAAAATCTTGGGAATTTCATTACGAAAGAGAAGCGAATTACCTTGCTAAAAGGTAAATTTTATGCTCCCCATTTCAAATCCTCGTCTTCGTCTTCTTCGATCTCGTGTCCGATTATTAGGTGTTCTAAAGTTGCTTTATCTAGTATGAAGTTTATTATCACAGCTTTTGCAACTTGCAAGGCAATAAAAATTCATTTTCACGCCCACTTTTTAAATATCCATCATTAAAAATTTAAAATTAAAAAGAAAGCTTGTACTTTAGGCACCTCTCGTAAGACTAAAAAGAGATGGCCAACATGCCGAATGTGTTAAAATAAGGCGATAAATTAAAATTTTTTAAAAATAAAGGAGTAATTCAACCGACAATCAATTGGTGGATCATCTCAAAATTAGCACAAATATTTATGCCACCACAAATTCCCACCGTGGGAATTTTTGCTGCCATCTCAATTCCACAACCCTCAGGCTTGAATGTGGATGCTTTCTTAAATACTCATCCGAATGGTTATGGGGAAACCATAAAACAATAGGTGGTATACACACCAAATACTAAAATTTTGTCAACATTACCAAATAATATAAACAACATATGTTTAAAATCTAAAACCAACCGCAGATAAAAACATCCACCTTCAGTGTGAGTTTATGTAGAGAAGGACATGCTTTCAAGAAAGTAGCACAAGGACGAAAGCAATCTTCACTTAACAAGGTCGTGAAATCCAAATGCTTGGGATCTGACAATTCCAGAATGCTGCAGAGGACAGCCTCAAGCACCTGAAACAATTTGATAAAGTAAGAGACAACATGTAGCAAAACTCTGTTATACAAAACAAAATATATGAGAGAACACAAGCATGGTGGTTCTAATCACATAATTGATCGACGTTATTTCTAATAATAATTTCACCAACATCTATTGGAGTATCTCATATTTGTCTTTGCAAGTGCCACAACACATTTCATCGATCAGCTAACGGCACAAAGATTTCTGGTATTACAAATTCCACATGAGGGAATTTCTCTGCCAACTCAATTGCACGCTTCCTAGCACACTTGTAACCCTCACTTCTCCTGTAATACCACATCCCTGGACTTCCCATAAAATGATATTTACAAGGATCAATGATCATCTTCTCCAGCCTCACAGCATTCTCAAGCAAGTCTTTCAGAAACTCAACATCTACCTCGCGCCCCTCAAACCCAATGAATGACACCGCCCTAAGATTTAAATGAGGATGATCCTTGATGTTCTGTACATATGCACACGGTTCCACAGTATGGGACAACTGCAACATGGGAATAAGACATCATAAATATGCAATTTGAAAATGAAATTGGAACACTCTCAAAATGGTTACAGGAAAATCATTTAACTAAACACGTGCACACAGAAATCTGGATTATTCAAAAACAAAGACAACAAATATTTAAAATCTGGATTATTCTGTACATATGCACATGGTTCCACAGTATGGGACAACTGCAAACACGTGCACACAGAAATCTGGATTATTCAGAAACAAAGACAACAAATATTTAAAATCTGAAATCAAAAGCAGAAGAAACATCCACCTTGAATGTGAATTCCTGCAACAAAGGAGATGCTTTTAAAAAAGCAACACAGGGATGATAGCAATCAAGATCACCATTAGCGAGAGTCATTTCCAAGTGCTTGAGATTAGGAAATTTAGGAATACTGTTGAGGAAATCCTCAGGCACCTGAAACAATTTGATAAATTAAGTACATAAAAGCCTTCATATTGGCTAATCCTTGAAGGTGTTTAGAAACAAAAAGAACAAAAAAAACATACTTACAGAAACAACCATCAGGTTTAATTTCAGCGTCCTTAATTGTGGAAGAAAACTAGAAAACTGATGAAGGGTATACACAAAGTATGTGCAATAATCACCTTCAATAGACATCTCAACAAGACTTGGAACATGTTTAAAATTAACAGTCAACTCTCCCGCACAAAACTCAAATGATATGAGATTGGGTGCATTAATTTCAAGATTGCTCAAGTTAGGCAAATCCCTTAACTCCAAGTACTTCAACTTGAGTGATGGGCCAGAGACTCTAATACGGATCAACTTCTCGGCACCCTTAAGCGTTAACACCTCGAGCAACGGACAGTAACATAACAAATAATGAAGAACCTCTTCAGCTATATCAACATCGATTAAACGCAGGGACACGAGTGAACTGAAGCTGGAAGTAGTTTTGAAATATGGTGAAAAGGAATGCAACTCATGACCTTCTGTCTTCGACTCACTAAAGTCTAACTCAAGCCTTTGAACTCTCTTATCAACAGCAAATTGAACCCAACTATCAACATCGTAATCAGAATTAACGGGGTAACAAATCCTTAATTGTTGTAAAGATTTAGTTTGAAGTAATCCGATAATTGGATCGACAAGATTTATAAAGTTTCGCCTTTTCGCGCGAATGAAATAATTATCTTCACACTTGTAATATGGGTCAGACAAAATTGCCAAGCGCCGAATTTTGTAGGGGTCAACAAAGTCCAAACAACCAGTGAAAAATCTCCATAAATATCGCCATCTGTATGATAAAATGCTGGCTCTTGCTGCTTCTTCAATTGTTAAGCGAGATAAAATACAAATCAAAATATCATCTGGTAGTTTACTGATGCGATCATCCATGTTCTTTTCAAGGGCAAATGGAATCACAATCTTCAAAATCAAACAGCAAACAATAAATAATTAGCGTTTAAAACTTAATCTGAAAGACACAAATTCAAGTTAGAGGAAAATCACCTTTGTTCTGTAGATGGTAGAATTATGCCGCCATTAAACTCGCCGCCGTTGTTGTTGTTGGTTTTTTTTTTTTTTTGGGGGGGATTTCGAGTCCTATTTTTTTAGTTGGGTTAGGCACAAGGCAGAAGAGGAGTCCCCATCTTCTAGGAATATTTTATGGACCATTGAATCAATGAAATTTTAACGGACGACATTTTGTTTTAAGTGGGCTAGACTTGATCTCAGCCGTTGAAACTTACCAATCTCTCTCTCCTTTTGTTTACGTGGATCAGTCCGCCCAACGGTGGTAATTACCCAGATACCTAATACAATTACGGTGAAACTACTAAAAGCTAATCAAAATGGGTTTTAAATGAAATGAAAAATTAAAGTTAAAATAAATTAACTGTATGAATTAAAATCAAAATAAGTTTTATTGTTATTTATATATTTACTTTTTTCTTAAAATTAAAATAAATTATTATAAGTTACAAAAATCACCTTAATTTATTATTGTCATTATTTATTATAATAGTTTTGATTATTAGTATTGTTAAAATTACTATTACTATTATCATTATTAATATTAACATTATTATTAAGAATTAAATAACAACAACAACAACAACATTTTATTTAAGGACAAAAGTGAAATTATCAAATTTAAATTGGGTAAAATGAGAAGTTCATGATTCGGCAATTCGCTATCTCTCTCTTGAGAATCAAGTTTTCATTTTTTATCCCAAAAATATGTAGACGACCTCACATATTCCGTTTATATTCCCACCTCTATTTTAATAAGTAAATAATATCAATTATTTTTATTTTGAATTCTGATCTCCTAATGCAGTAAGTAAACGCATCATTTAACAATTATATGGCTAACAAAAATTTATGACAACACAATACTTGCAACAATTTCAAATTCTGCAGTTAAAAAGAGTAGAGCACATTAGTCTTTGCTGTTGTCAAAAACTAAACAGTTCGTCAAGCAACACAATACAGTGAAAAGTCATGTCATCGTAAATTAACAGCAAGGGAATTTCTATGCCGACTCGCACAGAAGCTTTCTACTTTCTAGCGGATCCACACACCTCAGTTTCCCTGCGCAGAAACGTTTCCACGAAAGTCACACTTGGTTTGACAGTCATCTTCTCCAGCAGCGTAGCACTCTCAATCCAAACAATTCCACCACCCCAAGACTTAAATTCCCATCCTTGATAGATGAGCGTGACCCATTATAACTGTCACAAGGGAAAGGGCATTCGTATCATATATATGACCATACAGAATGACTTATGAACATTGTAAATGGAATAAGAAATTGTTAGATTTATTTCTCACATTATGTGGACTGACATAAATTATTTTAATTATTTTTTATATTTTACCGAATTAATACGTGACTAAAGTTAAATATTATTGAGTAATTTTGACAGACTCATTTATTAAGTGATCAAATATGGTGTTAATGAGTCTAATTTTGACATACCCTGTACAGTAGTATATTATGGACAAGTATATCTTTAATTGTGTTATTTTAGCCCATAATGAGATGGGCAATTTTGTACTAACACATGAGGGGTCCCTGCGCTCAACCGCTGTATTTAAGTAACTTCAGCCCATTTTGGAAGTTAACTGTTGAAAAATCAGTTGCATGTGCGCAGTGCACCTCTCTCTCTCTCCCTCTCCCTCTCCCTCTCGTCTCCCGTGTGTGTATGTACAGTAAATTTTGAAGCAAGCCGATCCTTGAGCTGAAGCAAGGGAAACTGAATTCAGAAGCTAGATCAAGCTTGTAACAACTCGATAAAGCTCCATAACAAGCTTCCAAGGTCGGATTCATGGGAGATCATGGTAAATTTCGAAATTACCTAAAATATGTGTTTGCTTGGAAATGCACGATTAAGGGCATAAAGTTTGTTATTGTTTCAACAGAATACTCTTAAAATGATGAAGATCTTAAATCAATAGCAAAGACGAGACACACCTTCACTGTGTACAACGACAGAGATGCTTTCAAGAAAACAGCACGAGTAAGAAGGTAATCTAATCTTCATGAAGCAATCCAATTACCATATCCAAAAGCTTGAGATTAGGTAATTTAGGGACACGGCAGAGTTCAACCTCAGGCAACTGAAGCAATTTAGTAAAGAAATCTACAAAAAAGATCATCAACGAAGGTAAATATTAAGGAAGAAAAGAAGCCATTTAAAAGAATCATAAACAGTGTCAATCAGCCGGTGCAGGCGTAATTTCAGTGTCTTTACTTGTGGAAGAGCTGGTTTAGAATATTCACAACATGTTCCTATATATTCAAAATTTTCGGCTATATTAACATTTGATAAACATAGTTTTGGAAAAGCGTATTGCTGATTGATAATTCAACTCAACCCTTTGAACTTCCATTTTCATGACCACAAGCTAAGTATAACAGCAAAACAGTTGAAGCAAAATTAAAATTTCAGCCAAAGGAAACCGACCAAAAAAAAAAAAAGATTTTACAGAACAACTTCCAAGTTTCATTAACGAATTGGAAGATAAAAAGAATTGAGAAGAAAGTTACCTTTGTACACGGTACGTTTCTGCTGTCATTTTAATTTCTTTCTACCCATCTTCGTCTTTGGCATTTGGGAGATTTTTTGCCGCTTTTTAACATGGATTACCCAACATGCCCGTTTTAGGCTTCGGCTTCAGGTATCCTTGTCAAATTTACCCAAATGCCCCCCTCTTTTCATTTTCTTTGCTTTATATTAAAATACACAAAGTGTATATAGATTTTAAAAACAATTTCTAAGAGGAAAATATCATTCATGTAAAAAATTACAAGGTACCACTGGAATGGCAGCGGGTCAAGTTGGATTCATCACAAGTTTGGCTGATTGGCTGGAATAACAACTTGGAAAAAATTAAGCTCGAAACTGGTCCAAATGAGATAGGTCTTTGGGCTTTGGCCCCTCCTGTCTGAGTGATTTTAAAGACATTTATTTAATTTTTTTCTTAAATAAGAGATTAAAAGTTAATTTGATCTTTACACTTTAGGGATGGCAAAATTCTCCATAGATTTTGAGCCTTGTAAGGTGAATTTTGAATAATTTTTAAGGAATGAGGCGGGGAATAGGGGAAAAAATAATTCTTAAATTCTTAATAGGGTGATGTTTAGTTTTGTATTCCCCACTCTACCCCCACCTCAATTCCAAAAAAAATATAAATATTTTTTAATTTTTATTTTATCTATTACAATGTTGGTTAATAAATTTTCATTTTATTTTTACATAACATAAATAAGTTATAATTAAAAGAAAACCCTACATATAATATATATTCAACCTTAAAATATTATTATATTTTCTTTTCTCTCTTGTGTTGCTTTCTTCAAATATTCTTTTTAGTTTTGACATCATTTAAGAACAAAAGGATCAAAACTTGTTGATAGGAAAGGAGAGAAAAACAAAGCAATGCTAAGAGTTCGTCAATCTGTTGTTCATCGATAGACAAAGCTCTCTCTTTATCATCTTGTGCCATATGCAACAAAGGATGCGTTCTTTTTCCTTCTCGCTAACCACGAGAGTGCCTAGTGCCCAGAGGACGATGAATTTTCCTTTCAAGGTAAAGCAGCGCATAAAAAAGGGTTTGTCCGTCAAAAGCAAATGCCCAATTCCTTCACAAACAAAGTTTAGAATCAACGAGGGTCGTAGAAAAAAGGGGGTGTATAACTGGAAGAACCCACTTTTTTGTTCGTAACAAGGGAGAGATAGAATGGAGTTCTTCATGAACTTTTGGAGATTTTTTAAATAATTTAAATATTTTATGATATAGTAATGATTTTATTTAAGTCTTTAAAATTTATTTACTGAAATTATTTATCTATATCTATTATAAAATAAGTAAATGAGGAATGAAATGGAAATGAAAAAATCATTCTCCACATGAGAATTCTCTATCCTCACCCCACTAAATTTATTGGCAGATGAGGTGGGAAATGGAGTCGAAATTTTTAATAAGGTGGGGAATAGGATATGCCTCTCCGCTCCCACTCTACCCCGTTGCCATCCCTATTACACTCTCCATTGCATGATAAATTTTCAACCCTAATAAATACTAATTAGTAACAACACTATGTGTTCATACTTAAGAACTAACTTAGTTGGACTCGAGCCGATAAATTAACCATTATTAATTTGATTTTTTGAGATATCGGATAAGTTCATGAATATTAAAGATATTAAAATAACTTATATTATTATGTAGCTTAACAAGATCTCTTGTTGGGTTTGGATATGAGAGGCAAAGTCGGATCCACCTCAAACCCCCACTAGAGAAAATAATTTTAAAAAAAATTAAAGAGAAAATTATCTAAATTACTTATTAGGTCTCGTTAAATTTATAAAAATAGTCTCATAAGCTTATAAACCCATAAAATTTAAACTTTAATTTCAAGAATTATAAAAACCCACACCGTAATTAAAAATAAAAGCTCATAACTCATACGGGTGGTTTTACTATTATTTAATTTTATTCCCACTAAATTTATGAAAATAACCTCTATAAACTCATTAACTCTAAAATTTTAATTTTACAACCTCTATAAATTTATTATCCCATAAAATTTTAATTTTTACATCTTAATGTTATTATTGTTATGTAACTTAACTTCAGCAAACCATTGAGGTAGTAATGCTGATGCAGAACGTGCTAACCATATTTTAAAATTTTTGAAAATGAAAAAGCACTCACTAATAGAAACAAATTAATTAATGAACACAACATGGGAACTAACTTATTATTTATACATATATACATGGACCCAAAATGGAAACTCATTAACTCCATTACAGACAACCCACCATGCCTTAAATGTTGACTTTCATCAATTTACCATTTTTTACTTTTTCGCCATTTCCACTGGAACTTTCTGGAATCTTTCTTCATAAACCAAATACATTATTAGAGAAATTGACGAATTTTCAGAAAGTATCTTTTATAAATTTAAAAATATTTAGATTTACTTAAGAATTTTTCCAAACCATTTTTCAACCTCCAAATAATAATTACATTGTGAGGGTACATGTGAAACTATTAACATCTACAATATTTGTCACACGTCCATAATCATAATGTCACCATCCAAAAATAAACATGGGTTATTTTCCTTAACGGCTATAGAAGGAGAAAAAAAAAGAAAGAGAAAATAACCCTATTTTTCTATACTTTTTGTCCTGAAGCTACAATCAGGTGCATCGGCGGAGCACGGGACAACAGGAACGACACCTGATCAGACCGTTGACGTTACAAGCCGTGCAACTCCTGAACCCGTACTTCTCCGTATAGATCTTATGACTCCCGCTGCACTCTTCACAGAGAATAAATCTCAGCCCTCCACAGAAATCACAGAAAGTTGAGCCCACAAGCTGGAGCCCACTGATGAGCTGTAACAACTCCCCAGTCTCGTTCATCCGTTTAATCTCCTCGGCCCCACCTATGTATCTCCCGCCAATGAAAACTCTAGGCAGGCTCAAGCTTCTACTATGATTATTGTTACAACCGCCAATGATACCCTGCAGCTCGTCCAGGAACTTGTTATCCATGGACAAATCTCGTTCGTCGATCGGGACACAGAATCCACGGAGGATTGATCTGACGGTCCTGCAGTCCTCGTAAGTCCTGCGGACAACGCGGAGGCTAGTGAAGTACACGACAATGCCTTGGTTGGGGATTCTGAGGGACGAAGGGATTGGGTTTTTGTGGGCCCAGGAGCGGAGGACAGAAGCGGAGATCCTGACCCGGTGGAAGACGGAGGGGCTTCTGGGGGACCTGGGTTCGGATTCGGGTTCGGAATCTTCGGTGAGAATGGATTGGATGTCTTTGAAAGATGAGCACGAGAATGATTTTGAACGAGGGTGACCCCTGCTCGGCGATCTCAACCAATCGGGCCACATTTGGTCTGAGTGGGAGAATGAGAGAGAAATGGGGTTTTGCGTTTTTTGGTGGGCAAGTGAACTGTGGGAGGGTGACAACAGAGGCGTTCCGTGGATTTAAGTAGAGGTATTTCGAAGGAGGGCTTGTGGATTGCGTGGGGGTAATTGTGTCATTGAAACTCTCGTGGGGTATAATGGGAAGGTAAAAATATAAAAAAACCCTAGATAAAGGGGAAAAATGGGGATAAGGGATGATTATATGGAATATTAATAATGTTTATCGCAAAATGTATATTTATGTATGGTTCACGAATAATGACTTTTGTTATATGAGTTGGTGATTATTTATTAGTCCTCAATGATTGAAAAAAAATGAGTAAATGACCAAATATGTACAGATGATATAATTTTTATCAAGATGAGAATTCCTTTTAAAGAATATTTCTTTATTTTTAAAATAAAAATTTGAGTTCATTCGAATTATATTAAAAAAATAAAAATTTGAGGTTAGACATTAGATAATGTGGACTAAGGGTGCGTTTGGGATTGAGGCTGGGCAGCCGTACTTTTAAAATATTTAGTAAACACTATCTACTACGGCTTAGAAGTTATATTGATATGATTTTTCACTTGTATTATGTAAAATTTATTATATTTTTAATAATCTTGTTAAAATTATTATTTAAAATTTATATTTACTACAAATTATTAACTTTTGTTTCATAGTTATAGTTTTTTTTTTTCACAATAACTGTAACTTACAACACCTCAATCGCAAATAAGACCTAACTATATTGCCCTATAAATAATATCAAGAAATATTATTTGATTCAAGTCCGCATTTTAAAATATGTGAATTTTGAATGAAAAACGATTATTTATATAAGAGAACACCACACTTCCCAAATAATTTTTTTAAGAAAATAAAACCTAGGTAATAATTTCTCAAAAAAAAATGCATCCAAATAATGTGTCATTTATTTATCAAATGATAATTTTTCATAAATTATGAATTTATTTGTTTATCTAGCCATCCTACCACCTCGCGAATGAATACGAAATTGCTTTACAAACAAATTTACAAAGGAGGATAAGTTGTGTGTATAATGTATACATATCTGATGCCCAGTGAACTGAGATCCGTTTGCTGATTTCATTTAATTTTTAATTTTTAACAAAACTCATCTGCTACAGGCAGCGCTAAAAGCTTTTGAGTGAAGTTTTTTTTATTTTCTCTTCAAAGGAATGCCATGCATACATATCCTGTGGATTCATTTTGCCAGTTTGAGAATTAAGGGAGTCAAAGCATGTGCAGGAACAACTAAGAAAAAGTTATCAAATATTTAATTAAATGGTGGTATATGAGTTGTTGATGAGTGTTATATAAGGTGTCAGTCATGTGACCATATTTTCATCTAATCAAAATCATTATGGCTCCTTTCTGTTATTCCCATCTTTGCTGTCCCCAATTCCCAAATACCCACCTACCATGATAATATTTCCAGTAATGCAATTAAAACTACTTCCTTTAATGATTCAAAACTGCTTTCAAATTGCAACAAATTCAGAAAAAGTTACTTTCAATTTCAACAAGTACTGTATTCTGTTCATATAGCATTTAAATCTTAATTTATTTATCATTCATGTCCTTTTGGCTCTAGGATGGCCGCATAGATAACGGAGTCTACTGATATTTCCCAAAACATAAAAATTAAATTGATGCCGCGAAAAGCAATTACCGAAATATAGACAGATTCTAATAGACAAAGAACTGACTTCAAAATTTGTTTCTCTACAATCTGAAACATCGTTCCCCAAAATCAACTGACAATTTTTTTTAGCACAATATTGCATTTACAAACAGATTAAATTCTTCATTTCCGAATAGTCCGCATATAAAGTGCATATGTCATGTATCTTCTATCTATCTTTACTAGTTTACTAAACCGAACAAATGTGATGCTGCAGCATAAATAACCTGTTGCACTATCAAAGTTAATTATTTTAAAAGTCTTATGAAGATTGAAGAAGGAAAAGATTAGGAAGGTACCATTTGAGATGCTTAAACTCACTTCCTTCACATCCTCTTTCCTCTGGATATGAGAATGTCACCGTAAGGCTTGTTTTGTTCAACTTTTAGGACATCAGATGTAGCAAGAACTGCAAGACATTCGGCCACTCATCTCTGTTATTTGTTAATAATAGCTGAAACTTGAGATATTACTTTTGGATCACTGAACAGAGGAGCAGTCTGTTAAATCAAAAAAAAAAAAAAAAGGACGGCAGGGAGAAACATAAAATGTATAAATACCACAAGTTTGGTAAAAAAGCATAGCGGCTGCTTTTCGGTTCAATCCAGCGGCTAGGTTGTTCAGTGATTCTACTTTAGGAGCTCCGGGCATCTCAAAATGTGATTTCATCTGCCTGTAGGCATTCAAAATTGGAAAAGGGACTAATATTTATCAATCATACTACCAAAACCATTACTGTTGAACAAAGGGAACCCAACAGAAGTGAAAGGAATCATACATTCGAATAGAGTCAGTAATCTTGTCAACAGGAGGAGGATTGGTTACAGGAACTGGAGTAGGCGTGGGTGCTGTCTCCACCAACAATTCTGTTGAAGATCACACCAGTTAAGTAATACTTGATAAGGAAATGATTTCCAAATCTATGCTATTGTAACTTAAGAGTAGGATTCAGATTAATTTACCTGGATCAGGTGTCGAGCTCCTTTCAGACAACCTTGATAACCTGAAATTTGGATCAGGGAACCGCGATGGATTTTCCTCAGCAACTGGTTCCAGACCACTGCCACTGTGCCTAGATGAAGAACGAGGCCTCTTCTGGTTGGATCTGTTGGCATTCAGCATGTCCAATTCTTGAATTAATATGAAGAACAACACTCTCTGTTAAATGCTAAATTTGATGACTCCATGTAATGTGAAAGAACAGATCTTCAAATTATCACTTGATAGTTTGTCTCGAGATGTTTTACCGACCTGCTTGAATTGACTTCTGAGTTATGGGAGAGGATTCCATGTCCGGATGCTGAGCTCGGAATGGATCTTACATCATCTACAGCAATTTACATCAAGGAAAAAAAATATTTATGATAATAGTCATTTGATACCTTTAATGCTCTCACGAGAGAAGTAACAAATGCACAGAGTACTAAGAAAGGTGAAGCTTACCTGAATTCCCAGGTGTGACCATCCCATTAGCCTCATTTCCTCCAAAACCAATGTTAATAAAGTTGGCCCTGATTTCTTGCATCAGGTTTTCGATTGGTTTGTCATTGTTAGCAACGTTTACCCTTATCTTCTCAAGTGATGCTCCAAGTGACTGGGAGCCGACTCCACTGTGAATATCTTCGAAGGGCTTCACTTTCAAAAACTCAAATCAGACATAGTTCAAGTACTTTTCCATGCAGAATAAAAGAGTTTAGTGTCTTACATATCCAGCTGCAGGTTCTTCATACCGTCCTAACCCAGGTGGTGATGACAATGATGGCTCTGGTGGTTGTGGTGGAGAGGTTCTTGCTGCACACAAAAAATACATAAATTTCAATTCCTGTATATTCTACAACTGAGAAATAGCTTAAGAAAAAACCGTGAGGAAACTTTTACCAGAAGGCGAGTCATGGGGAGGCTGGGTACTCTTCATCCATAGCTTTAGCAGTGGATCTGGATAATGAATTTCTCGATTGCCTTTTGTAAATAAATCTTCAATCAATACCACAGGTGGCATCTCCATGACGCTAGCTATCTTCATGGTAGACAACAAATCCGTGCTTGCCTACATCAAATTGCATAGATACTCATCTTTTAATCAGTCAACATGAACGAAGAAAGTTATAATAACTCTTCATGTATCTGTCTATCGTATCATGGAGTCAGAAATAGTGTCTAGGCTATTCACAAACTTTGGATGGAATAAGATGAAATGGAAAGATGCATAGTAGAAATAGTTATAAACCTTCCTCTTTCTTCTTCTTCTTGAACTAATATCTGAAGCATCTTTGAGCCAGGACTGGTATACTTCACCAGGAATCATTGTTTGATCATAATCCATAGCAAAGGCAGCTTGTTTTCTTGTTTTCCTTTTTAGCGGACCTTTCCTCTGTTGATCCTGCTCCATGCACATTATTGAGATTGGTTTGTGCAGTTTCTTTTACTATAATGTTCACAGAATGCTTCATAGATCCACATATTACCTGTCTAGCTTCTTCTTTGCTTTCATTAGATTGCTGATTTTGTTGTTCTGGATGCTGGTCATGGATTACATCAGCTATAGGACATTTGGAAGTTAGCAGACAAATACAATGCACAGATTTGATGTTTCAAATGCACAATTACTAAAGTATGAAGAAGGGTAAAAGAGCAAGCAAGATATGAGAATGTTGCTGGTGGGGAAAAGAAAAGGAAGAAGCGTGCAAATAGACATGTAAACACAGTTCTAGTGACTGTTTTGTTAAACATTTAATGCAATCTTACTAGTTTGCCTAAGATGAAATAGAGAGGCTTAATGCAACATGAAGAGAGTCCCCTGCCTAGCAAAACCAGGGAATAGAACTGCATAATTGTTAAAGTGAATATTTCGTTTGATTCTTGTCTAGAATTAGTGCTGACCTCTCTGGGGTTCATCTTGATGGGGTGGCGACGGCATAAGTTTTGGTATTTGTGTTTGCTCTCTGGATGTGAAGTTCAGCTGTGTCTCCGTGTCCTCTTCGATATCAAATCTGTTACACAATCCACAGAATCACACATAGAGGTACAATGTTTGAACGAAATGCAAATATTGGAAGATGTGAGATCACTTGATGATCTCATGGAACCTCAACATCTTCACCAACTTCCACATGAATATTTTACCTATCAGAACTACATTATGTTAACCTAATGATCAACAATGAATCATGACTCGAAATTTACCTTTCAAACCGATCATAAGTGTCTGCATTTGCCTGATATGTATCAAAACGCTCGGTCAGGGTAATATCATCAACATTTGCTGGGAGAAAGATGACAAAACTTTAGCATATGGGAGCATATTTGGATTGTGGGCCAAATGTTTGTATCTCTGTCACTCTGTGGTCATAATTGATAACTAGGAAGGCAAAAGTTGGAGGGAAATAAAACCTTGATGCAAGTTTTGTAACGAATCGTCCACTCCAACATTGCTTTGAAGAAAGGAGTCATCTACATCATCTAGCCGCTGCAACAGAGAAAAGTTATCAATAGATTGCTTTGAATATCACTGTGGTGAAAAGGCCAAGGCAAAAGATTTAATGGGTAATTACTTGGGTTTATTTGTCAAACACTTCTCAAACAGGCAAAATATTTCTAACATCAGTAAAATAAAACCCACATGACACAGATACCCAAAACAGAACTTGCATCATAAATTCCATTCTACATTTGAAACTTAGAAGTTGAATGACGTAATACATGAACTCTTAAAATTACCATAGAAAAATAAGCGTTTTGTTGAAACTCCATGGTGGCTGTAGCGTTTGGGTAATTAAGGAACTGTTCAAGATCCTCAACATCTGTCTCCTTGATTTCGGGCAATGTAACAGCTTCTCTCCTGCAAACATGGACATTAAAACTAATTTAAGCAAATTAATCAAAATAAATAAAATTAAAGTTTATAAGTAAACCTAAACCATGCTAAACTACACCGTTTTTGCGCTTTCAGGAATAAGAAGTAAGAGATGTTTGCTTTGCCTGCTTACTTGGCTTGTGATTTTCCTTTGGGTAGCAAAGTTGGGTCTCGAGCTACTTTCGTTTTCCATGCCGCGTTTATTTCAATCTGAAAACGTCCGATCAACAAAACGACACGTCGTTAGGCGATGTTATTCAAACGAAATATGAAATGGATTCATTTCAATTTTCGAAGTTTCTGAAAGTACCACAAGACGATTCACATCATCTGCGACAAAAGAATTCACGGAAAAAAATTAAAAAAAGAAAAAAAGCAAAACGCATCACATAAATTTTTTGTTTCACCGAATTTTGATCAAAAAGAAACATTACCGTAGAGGAGCTTCACTTTTTTCTCGTATACAATTACAACTCCACCTGAAAAACAACAAAAATAATATAAATTAAACATTAGATTTTGAAGGACGAGAAAAAAAAAAGTATAGAGAGAGAGAGAGAATGAATGAATTACTACCCATGAGAATTCCAGAGAGCCTAAGAGCCATAGGAACCGCTGGATTCAAAATTTCTTCACTGAAATTAATTTTTAAAAAACTCCGCATTAAATAGAAAAGTTAACTGAGTTGAAACATAAAATCATAAAAAAAAAAAGGGGAAATGAGACCATATTTTGATGAGGTTAAGCTTATTGAGCTTCTTCCGATTCATCTTCGCGTGCATGGTAGCAGCCATCCTTCATTACAGAGATGAGTGAAAATAACTTATCATTATTTTGGAATAAGTTAATGTTCTATTAAGTTCAAAGAACTTCGAAAAGCGAAAACAGAGAGATGAGCAAAATTTACAAAATATTAGTTGATAAAATATTAGTCGAGAAAATTTGTAAAATCATCACCATATTTGGCCAAGAGAAGCCTTGCGAGCGAGAAGCTGGTGAGAGTAGAACATTTTTGGTTCAGAAGCTCACCAGTATAGAAACCAAGAGAAATTTGAATTGAGTTGTTTTGTTTGATCGATGGGTTTTACAAGAAAGAGAACGAAACGCAGCGTTTATAAAAAGGAGGAGCTCGCGAGTCACGAGTGATGTGCGTTCCGTTGATTCTCTTCATTCTTTTATAACGATTTTATGTACCCGCCCATTGCCGAAATACAGAGGAGAGGTGAGGGGAGAGGCGGGGAGCACTGGCCACTGTGCTGAGTGAAAAAGTCTTAAGTGTGATAAAGTTACCTATTTCAGCATGGAAAGTTTCGTGCTACTAAGGTTTCTAGTACGACACGTGTTATCCCCGATGGATATAGCTCATGGTGAGTTTCCTATGATTGAGGGATTGTAATGGCATAGCCGGGTGACGGTAGTAGAATTCTTGTGCAGCAGCTGGGTTCGTTATTCTGGGCCCCAAATTTGTCTGACGTGGACGTGGACGATATTCTCATGCATTATGGTGTGCGCCACAAGCTCCTTGCTGGGCAAGATTCTGAGTTATTTTGTACTTTATTAAAATGTATCTCAACCACTTTTCTTATAAAAATTTCGACGATAGATGAATTACAAAAAAATTGGCAGGGGGAAGTTTTAATCTAATTGTAATTATCATAGCATCTTTGTAATCGCCATTATTATTTAAATCGAAAGTAGATCTATTTATTCCAGTTCAAATATTCGAACTACTCAAAATTTAATTCGTGAAATTTTAGAAAGACAAAATATTGATACGAATTTTAAAAAGTACGTGGGGCATTTCTTTGTCAATGGTAAACGAAGGTTCAATATTTTTGTTTCTTACATCCATAAATATTTTATTTGTGGTAAAAAAGATAAATTAAACGATGAATATCATAATGTTGTGATACAAAATGATACATAATCACACACATCGACGGTGCTGCGCCACCCCCACTTTATTCAACCAAAACGACAACCCCAAAGACCGTTTTCAATTTGTCACTTTCCCGCCTTTCTGGTCCCCACAAGTTCACGTGCGTTCAATCCCCATACCCAAAAAAATCGAACACATCTTTAATTCTTTGTACTCATAAATCGAATCAAATTCTCTCTCAATCACTCAACGATGGAGAGACTACTAGCAGTCTCAGAGCAAGAAGTGCTCATAAACTTCACACTGAACTCCAAGTGTCGCGCTAACGTGCGCCTCATATCACTCTGCGCCACCAGCCCCGTCGCCTTCAAAGTCCAAACCTCGTCCCCTCACAAGTTCTTAGTCAACCCACCGAGCGGACTCGTTCAGCCGTTAGCACAAACCACTCTCCAAATCATCCTCAAGCCCCAGTCCCAAATCCCTCCCACTTTCCCGCGGTCTCCCTCGGACCGTTTCCTCATCAAAGCGACCGTTTTCGGCTCGGCCGACTCGGTCAACTCATTATGCGTGACTCTCCCCGACGGGTCAACTCAGGACGTCAAATTTAAAATTGCCTTTGTCGGCCCATTCCTTCTGAGACATGCGGTGAGTAACGGAGATTTTAACGCCGTAAAGAGTATACTCAAGCGGCAGAAGATGATTCTCGCTGGGTTGTCGAGTGCCGAAGCCGAGTCACTCTACCGAGTTGCTACCGAGTTGGCGGCTAACTCCGAAGATATGGTCAGTTTGTTGCTTCGGGCCGGACTGAGCATTGAGATTGACGAACGTGTGAAGACAAAAGATGGGTGGAGTGAGTTACACGTGGCAGCGGCATTTGGTCGGACGGAGGAGATTTCGAGTTTGGTGAGAATGAAAGAGTACGAGTCATTGGATTGTAGGGACAAGGAGGGAAGGACACCGTTGCATTTGGCGGTAAATAAGACAAGTATTGGGTGCGCTAAGGTCTTGTTGGAATCTGGTGCGGATAAGGAAGCTAAGGGTAAAGATGGGAAAACGGCATTGCATAATGCAGCAGCTAACGGTGACCGTAGGATGGTGGAGATGTTGATCGAGATGGAAGCCGATCCTACCATCAAGGATGATCGTGGCCGTTCGTGCTTTGACGTTGCTCGCGACAAGGGACATGTAAGTAATTAGGAATCTACTAATTTTATCCTTATGTTATACAATTTTTTTTTTTTGGTCTTTTAGGACGTTATAAATCCAATTGCTGACTGTTAATACTCTCATTATTAAATTGAAAAAAGCAGATCTCAAATAAGAATTAAAAAAAAAAAAACCAAAAATTGATACTAGTTAACACTCAATTAGAACGCATCCTTGGATACTTTGATTATGCAGATTGAAGTCTTGGCGGTTTTACAGCGCGGAGAAGCGGTGCTGACGGCAGCAAGACGAGGAGAATTGGAGGGTCTCGAGTCGCTGCTTGATAAAGGTGCCAGCACGAACTACTGTGATCAGTACGGCCTGACGCCCCTCCACGTAGCAGCAATCAAAGGGCACAAGCATGTAGTGTTGCTTTTAATCGAATTCGGAGCCGACGTGGAATGTCAGGACAACGAAGGCCACGCGCCGCTGCATTTGGCCGTGGAGGGCGGCAGTACAGAGACGGTGGAGGTGTTGCTCGACAACGGAGCCAATGCTAATGCCAGAAGCAAGAGTGGAGCCACTCCTCTTTATACGGCTCAAGCTATGGGGTACGATGGTATCTCACAGTTGCTAATGAACAGGGGAGCCTCCGCTTCCCTTCCTCAATCTTCCATGCTAGCTTCTGTATTAGAAGACTGATTATTTAATAAGATCTGAGTTAAGAATTTGAAGACCTATCAAAGAAAATGAACACTATAGTTTCACTCGGGATTTATTATGAAATTTAGATGAGTTAAAAAAGGAAGTAAATTTGAAATTACACACAAAGGCCTTAGCAATCATATACTGTTACGTATATTATGATACAGTTAAATTCTGTTAAAACTTCTCAATCAAATTGAATTTAACCAAATGGTATAACCTGGCATCACCATAAAGGGCCTACATTCGAATTCCACCCGTTTTACCCAAAAAGGCCCGAAAAGATGCATTACACTTTCGCTCTATTTCTCCTCTTCACCGCCACGTCACCACCATTCTCCCTCTCCTTCTCCTCCCCTTCCGCCCCCGCGCCCGACCGGTCTTTCAAGCCATTTCCCAGTCGAAGCGCACCCCAAGAGTTCATCGAGATCACCCACCCACTACCCTCCGATTACGCGGCTCAATTTCCAACGTGCACTCGCGCTCTACTCAGCCACTCCTTCGCCGACACCATCAACAAACCTCCCTTCACCACCCGCTACTCTCCGCCGTCCAATTGCCCCCGCCCCTGGGCCCGCGTGATCCTCGAGTTTCACGCTACGTGCAAAGGCGAACAATACTCCCGCATTGCTGGCTTGTGGCTCGGCGGCTGCGAGCTGCTCCGCACGAGCACAGCCGAGCCGAGCCAGTCTGGAATTTTCTGGACTGTGCGTAAAGACGTAACGAGCTACTCCTCTCTGCTTGCTCGATCCAAACTTAAGGTTACGATGATGCTTGAAAATGTCGTTAACGACGTTTATACTGGCATCTACCACGTCAACTGCACTCTCTTCTTCTACAACGCTGGCGCCGTCATGGTTCCGTCTATTCTTTCACCTCATGATTTTAATTCAAAATTGGGGCCTCAATCTTTTAAATACTTCGGCACACCAGCCGATTTGATCATTCCAATAGCTGATGATGGCGAAAAGGGGCATTGGTTTCGCATTGAATCTGCATCGGATTTGAAATTTAAAAAAGTTAAATTCCCACTTAATGCTTATAGAGTGGTCTTGGAATTGTATGTTTCGTTTCATGGGAATGACGAGTTTTGGTACTCAAATCCGCCAGATTCTTACATAGAGAGTAATAATTTGCCTACTGATCGAGGTAATGGAAATTTTAGAGAGGTTTTTGTAACAATTGATAGGAATTTTGCTGCGTCAGAATTTCCATTGCCGGTTATTTATACTGGTGGGATCAATCCGTTGTTTTGGGAGCCTATTGTGGCAATTGGTGCTTTCAATTTACCGACTTATGACATGGATTTGACCCCCTTTTTGGGGAGGGTTTTAGATGGGAAGAAGCATGAGATTGGCATTGGTGTTAATGATGCTATCTCGTACTGGCTTGTGAATGCGAATTTGCATATTTGGTTAGATCATAAGGCACCTAGGGTTTGGGCTCGGTCATCTGTTTATCATTATCCAAAACTCAGTATTGATCGTGGTGAATATTTTAAACTGCTTGATGGGAGATTTGAGATTAAGGCAAAGAGAAAGACCAAGTTTGCGGGGTGGGTTAAGTCAAGTTTAGGTAATTTGACTACTGCTGTATCTAGGCACTACGGACTCAAGAGCATCATAAAGTTCAAGAATAACGGTACTTATAAGTTGGTTCATCAGAAGGCTAAGGTTACGGGAAGAGTTCAGGTGAGGAATGAGATGCTTAATTTGACTGCTCACGTGTCTGTTAGGAGGAGGTGTCCTCTTGATGTCGCTACCGCAACTTTGCCTGGATCGAGGAAGGATAGATATTTGCAACATACGAATCTAAGTCATCTTATTAGGGAGACAAGTACGGGTGAATTTCGGAGTTCACTTGCAAATCATCAGGTTTCCACTGGACGGATGAAGGTTAAGGATCATTCTGTGCGCTCTGGTAAGGCAAATACCACGCAGAGTTTTAGTTATCGGGATGCCTTCGCTTGCTACAATAGGTATGTTTTAGCAAGCAATGGTAAGCTCGTCAGTGACAAGCCGAAACCTTGTGTTGCTTCTTTCTAGTTTTGTTCTTGTAGTCTTTTGCGGCCCGAATGATTTCTTGTTTGAAGTGCTCTCACTAAGTCTTTGTTGTTTGTATCAACGAGTGCGACATCTGTTACTGTATTAAAATGTAAAGCTTTTGAAGCTCCAATCTACAGATTTATGTTGTCCATATGAAAAAAAAAAAATTATGCAGAATTTTTAGCGTCGTTCATTTTGACCTCTCATTTAGGATCTTTTTTTTTTTTTTTTTTCTCAGCATCTGGTTTCCTTGTTATTTCAGGTGTTTAAGGTAAGATAGTCTAAATTTTCATCATTTAACTAACAGATATTAACTTATGGGATCAGATTACGGTGGAACTGTGGTACCGTGCCACAGTTGCATCCAGCCGTTGGATGCACTTGGATTGGTGGGATCCACTGACATCCAATGGTTGGGTTGATCGAGTAATAACAAAGTAATTGGCATTTTCTGAGATCGAGTAATAGCAAAACGGAGAGGCATATATTTAATCTGCATTAAATTTGAATGCACTAACTTCCATATGAAGCTTGATGACAGTAATCCTAATTGTCCTATATAATTTCACATGCTTTCTTGAAACTTCCTAGAAATCACTTGCCTGGATTTTATGGGGTACTTTTCAGAAACCTCCCGAGGTTTGGTGTATTCTCAACTAGATAGAAAGTGGCATACCTTACCACTAAAGCTGACCAATCTGATTCAGTTCCTTGTTTTCTTAATCCATAAATGCTTTCTTACCTCTTCAGATAACTGGTTCAAAGAATATTCACTTTAATCCCCAAAACAAGGGAATATGGCAGACCACGAAGTGATATCTGCAAACTGTAAATTCTCACCATAATCGGCAAAGAAAAATCCTTCAAAAGAATATTTAAGCCTGTGGGTGACATCTCACATGCAAATCATGTTTCGCCACCTGTTGGACGCCAGAAACCCTTCTTGCCAACAAGAAATTGGTCATGGTAGATGTTTGTAGACCACTGAAGTGAATGCAGTACTGGTTTAAGCTTGTTAATCATTTCTAAGGTATCTTGGACCAAAACGTATCCACCTGGTCTCAAAATTCGATCCATCTCTACAGCCACATCTGCAATATCGCATCTGAAAATTGCAAGTGTTAGATAATATAACAACCATGAAACCTGCCTAGTACTCAAAATGGAAATGCTTAGAGAAAATTAGTCCCAAAGAAGAAGCAAGGTCTAACTCGATTACAATTATAAATCTGAAGGGTGGGTTGGTGAAACAGTACCTTTGTGTTACATCACTAAGCAGAAAACTAGAATGCAATAGATCGTAAGTTCGAGGGTAGGTGTTAAAGGACTCGCACCAATCATGGTACATTCCAATCAATCCTCTATCAAAAATAATGGATAGAGTATCTGGTGCATCAATAGGGACGACATTCATGACCCAAAGAGGTTGATCAATAAGTGCTGCCGCAAACCTGTGAGAAAGAGCAGCAGCTCTAAGTAAGTGTGAGATTGCAATAACAAAGCACCAATAGTATCACCAGATACCAATAAAATCATCAAGTTAGAGAGAGCAGTGGACAAATGTAATCGTGCTACACCATTCTTGTCAGGTGAATGTTGAGTGGCATCTAGATGTTAGAGGTTAAACAGAAAATGAGAGAGGAACAATGAGTCAAAACATGATGCAACTAGGATTAACAACTATTCGATAAAATCATCACAGTCAAAGCAGTTCCACAGTAAAGTATGAAGAAGAAGAGTTAATTTGCATATCAATATTTCTTACCCTCCATAGCTGGCATTCATATCCATCACATTTCGCACGCTTGACCAGTTTATAGCTAGGCCCCCCACATAAACATCTGACACAAGTGCGTACCAATGTGTGGTGTCCTTATTAAACGCTTCTTCAGAATCTGGTGGAAGGCTAGGAGGTTTACTGCTAAGCCTTTGAGGCCAAGGTGTGGGCCAGCTGTGCAAGTTACCCTTGCTATCTGTTGGAAGTCTGGAAATGCAGTTGCTTAGGGGCACATACCTAGCACAAAGAATAACAACATCTTAATGGAAATTGATAAACTTATACAAGAACATAACACATGAAGGATTATAAATCAACTTGCACAGCAAGTGAAGTTACTCCATTCCTGAAATCTGACCAGCCAAAAATTTCTTTTTGTTTTTTTCCTGTGTGAATATATGAAAAAAAATTGTTGATAATATATACCAAAGAATTACCATGAACTATTCAGATTATTTTTCCCATCACACAAAGGTGGAGTATTTTCTTCCCGATTTTTATAGCAGGAATACGAAACGGGTTTCTGATATATAACAAACCCAATTCTATTGGAGTCAACAGACCTAGCCACAGCCTTCCAGCACATAGATTCAGTAAGATTTACCATAGCTGCCAAAGAAAAACGGATATGAACATTAAAGCTTGATAAATTACAGCATTCAAGCCCATACGATAGGTTAACCGCTAAAACTGTTACCACCAGTAACAGTGTAACACCGAACATCAATATTAAAAGAGAAGAATAGCACAAGTCATCAGAGAAAATTAAGTAAGAAGTGTGTTTTGTATGTGCGTGATGGCAGGTGCGTGAATGAGAGAGGCTAACAAACCATTCCAAACACTACGATGTCTATCATCGTGACGATAAACTGGTGTAGCAGACCAAATAAAAAAACCTCCAGGCCTAAGAATCCTATTCAGCTCCAATAGTGGTTTCCCACCTGCATTTTTCATCCCAAAGCATTAGTTTCAACAATTCCATCACAGGCTTGCACAGAGAGACAAATTTTTCCAATAAAAGATTGTAATATGAAAAAAAAATTATGATTTGTGATCTTGATGGGATTTACAACAATAAAATAATGCAAGATCCTTGAGCTTAATGCTGCTACGGTATAATGCAGAATACCTTGTGCATCCCAGTGAACTCTACATCGTGCACAGTGAATCAAATCATATGCATCATCTGGAAATGTCAGTTTCTGAGTTCCAATGACAGAAAGTATGGCTGGAATTCCTCGCTCTAGAGCAAACTGTATCTGCGCTTCATGTTCATCCTTTGGGGCCAATGACATGGTAATGACATCTCTGTCCAGTAAATAGCCACCAAAGCTAGCAACACCGCATCCAACATCTAAAATGACCCGTATGTTCTTCCCCCATTTAATTTTAGGTAAAGTCTGGAGAAAACCCCCCCAAAAAAAAATTAGAAGAAAAAGGGACAAAAAAAGAACAGTAAGCAAAGAGATAATAATATAACCCAACTCCTTATCCAATGTTTTAAAATCCAAAACCTTATTTCTTCACCCAATCTTGAGCCACACAAGAAAAAGATATGACAAATCAAAAGTTTTGGTATACTACATACACTGATATAGAAAGACAGACATTTAGACTAAAAAGTCTGTGTATAATAAATACCTTTTCTACAAAACCAACATAGCGAGAAACTCCTTCCTTGAACTGGGTACCACCTCCAGGAAAAACAAAATAATCACCAGACTTACGCACCCAATTCTGATCCTTCTTGTATTCAACAAGCTTAGGGTGAGGAACATTGTTGTACCAGATCTGGACACAAAGTTAAGAAGCCACATCACCAACATTTTCTAATCTAAGCAGTAATAGACATTAATGAAAACTTGTTATCCTAACAAATTGCCACTAAAGTAATCATGGGAACTTCATTTTGGGAAATTGATTTCTTTGTTTCGTCAAAGTCAATATTTCAGTTAATAGATTTCACCTACACTTGAACCTTTAGCTCCGATTAATCAATATTTAATAGAAAATTTATAAAATCAATAGAGACTAACACATTGTTATCTGACCTCACTAATAATTAAGCTAAATTAGGTCCAAAACATCTATGAAGTCTTTCAAAAAGATCAACCTATTCAACACTCACTCTATTCTTAACCAAGAATCTAACTAGTACCAAATAGAATGAATTAAAGATGCATCAAAATAAATATTAAGCCAACTTAGCCAATAATTCAGCCTATTTAAATTCAGATTAAACACATTAAGCACACTTCCCATGCACCAATTCAAGTAACTAATTAAAGCAAATTAGGAGGAAACAAACAACAACAGCAACACTTAACACAATTAGATAATTAATTAATCTAAATGAGGTCCCACATTGTTTATTTATTTACTTATTTTGTCTTGAATATTTTCATTCTTCCACTACTTCACCAAAATTTTACCTAATTAATGATTAATTACAAATTAAACATCAGTATCAATTCAAATCTTAAAGAGCAGCACCCCACCACCCCAAAAAAATGTAAAAATTAAAACAAAGCAAATCATCTTACCAAAAAAAGGTATCAAACAATCTCACCATGTCCTTGCTCTTTGGCCACAGAACCGGCAGCTTATATCCAACAGGCAACGGCGCCAAACATCTCGGGCTCGGACTCGGGCAATGCCGCTCCCGGTGCTCCATGTGCCGAATCGATGGCAACTTTTTGACCGCTTCAACATTATCCAGACACGGAATATAATCAACGGCCATCGGCCCCGTACACACGTCCCATTTTATTAAATCGAAAGCCGCGTCATCACCAACGGCGTTACTGCTATTATCATTTTGATCGGTTGTTTCATTAGTGATGAGTGGTGGTGGAGCGGCGGCGTTTTGGTTAGTGTCGGTGGATGAGGTGTCGGTGTCGGTGTCGCGGATGAGTGGTGGTGGTGAAAGTGAAACGGTGGCGTTTTGAGGCTGAGCTTGGAAGTAGGAGACGATAGTGGAGGTGTCGGTGGAGGTGGAGCTTAAGAGAAAAACGACGACAGTTAAGAGTAGAAGTAAGAGAGCGACAATGAAAGGGTATTTTCTGTGTGTTATGAAGTCCATTTTTTCGGTTGATAGCTTATTATTCTCGGTTAATTTTGAGA
This sequence comes from Citrus x clementina, assembly GCF_000493195.1. Lineage (NCBI taxonomy): Eukaryota > Viridiplantae > Streptophyta > Magnoliopsida > Sapindales > Rutaceae > Citrus > Citrus x clementina. The sequence goes on from NW_006262274.1 coordinate 1,521,833, forward strand.
TCTCTATACCATGTTAATGAGAATCTTGGAGCTGATCGAGATCGACCGAGATTTAAAGACGATGATGCATTATATTTTATTTATTATGACGTACGCACGGACCCGCTATTTTTTGACTTTGGTTGCCGCGGGTTTAATACGTAAGTTGCCAGTCCATTTGATTGGGAAACAGTGTGTGGCCCCTGCCCATTGAGTTAGCGGAAACGGTGTCGTGGACCGCAGAGATACAGAAACCGGTGCCGTAAGTTTTGGGCTGGGGCTTTGCAACTTGAGTAGGAAGTTACAGTAAGATTATTGGATTTATTATAATTAAACATAAAAATTTGGACACGTCGTGTAATTTTTTTACTTTGAATATTGTGCACATAATAATACAATATAAAATATCTTTTAGAATGGACTTCGTATTGTGAAGTATGAAAGATCGATTGCTTGTAATTGAGACGATCGACTTGAATTATCAGAGAAACGGTATCAATTGATATGACGTTATTATTCTCGACTAAGCAAGGAAATTCAAGTTACGAAGAGGAATAAAACAGATCGATGGCTAATCTCTCACCAAAGACAAAAATAAAATACAAAAATATCAGAGAAAATTATCAGCTACTAGTACTAGAGCATGCACAATAACACAGGAGACTGGAGAGGGGAAAGGTAATCGCTAAAGCATCATAAACTTGGTTCATTCCCCACTAGCACTAGCACTAGCACCTTCCTTGGAGTGAAGGACTACATACAAAATCAGTATGCTGCTTGAAGAAGCTAAAACACGATGGCTGCCCGAGGATATGCTGTTTATATTACATAATAACAAACAGTGGCCCAACCTGAAAATCACTGAAAGGCCACCTTGTTTTTCTTCATAATAGGAGGAAGCCGAATTTTAATGTATTGGCCATTGGCGTACGAAGAAGGAGCGAAACGGTGCCAATAATTAAGGGGAACAAAAGGATCAAGCTTGGAGATTGCTTTTGCATGCGAAAAAATTATGGATAACAGCTTCCCTTCAGTCAGCTAACCGGTGGATAAGGAAAAATTGCAGACACCGCCAAATCTGATTTTCCGAATTTGTTTGGAAAGTTTTTTATTATGAAATTACCAACAAGAAATCACACGATGCCAAATGGAATACAAATAAGAAGGGAGATACAATCTATGGACGTGATAAGACCCTAAACCTCAGGGAGGGCATCTAAAAAACTATGAGCATTTGCCTCGTGAGCATTCATTCTTATACAAACTACAGGTAACACAAATGTCTATAAACTTCATAAGCAATTTAGCAGAAAATGAGAAGAATGTACTTAACTAACGCGAGCTCCTTAAGGACATACTTTTTAAAAATACAACAGACAAGAGATGATAATCAGTAAGCATTCACTGAGACACACTCAGCACCAAGCGAGAACAGAATATGTATTCAGTATTCAGTTCATTGCAAGCACATTAACAATCAAAGCGGAAGACTCAGAGAAACAGCTAGTTTTTCACATAATTATGAACTCAGTTGTTTGAACAATAATATATTCTTGTATTTCCCTTGCTCTAATCCGCCTCATGAATTGCTAAACACGAAAAACAGCTCCAACCATACAATGGTTTAAAAATTGTCTTAACGAACCAAAAAAAAAAAAAAAAGGAAACAAAAAAATCAAGCTACACTGCACTTTTCAATCCATAAACCCAGAACTTGAATTTTCCACATCAACTTCTCCCATTCCTGTGTCTTCCTCTTCTTCGCTATCTTCATCACCACTTACCTCCTCATTATCTTGATGTAGCTTAGCCATGTGCTCGGCGAGCAATTTGTCATCTCGTTCACTCACCTGAATCAATGAAACAGAAGTCAGAACCCCAAAAAACAACAATAACCACCCATATTAAGTAACAGCTTGACCCAAACTGAGGGTTTTCAATCAATGGATTCCCATTGTCAACACATCAACGGTTAACTGGGAGTAACAAAATTTAAAAGACACTCACCGCTCTGGGCTCTTCCTTCACAGTAAGTTTTCCCTTGTGCTTCTCTATAGCTTCAGTGCAAGCCGCAATTGCTTTATTGAGAACTGAGATCCCTTGCTCCTGTCCAACCAAATATAGTGCAATAATTTCAATATGATACTGCTCTTCAATCATCCATAGATAGCCTAGTGCAGGCAGTATCCATGCATAAAGTACAGGAACAACCCAGTAGTATGCCATATGATTGATTAAGATATCTTGAATTATACATGATAGAGGTTTTTAAGATACAAGTATATGCAGGGACACAAGGGCAGAGGCAAAGTTCAGCTACACATTTTCATTATAGCAACCTTCCAGGACAAAACTAGTGGTGCTGACCTTGTCAAGGGTCTGAGTGGTAAGCACATACAAGGGGGGAGCAACCAATTTGATTTTCACAGGGCAGTCATTGTTGCCAGCAGCCTCAGCTTTCCGCATGGCATCCTGCAATATCAAAAATAAACATAAGCAAAAACATAACAGCAATCTAAAATTAGTTGCCTTCACGGCTAAACCCTATAACTCTAAATTAATACCAATCAAACAAAGGAGTACAGGGAACAAGAGAAGGATGTAAAAACAACCTTTATATGAAGAACTCCATCAAACTGGAAGCATTTCATTTCAACGTCAGCTCGAATCTTCAATGGCTGTGGGGTCATTCTTCTCCTAATATTTTTTACCAAAGCATCTTTCACTTCCTCCGTCACAGCAGGAATCACCTTAGTTACCTAGAATGGGACAACGATGACCTGAGTAATCAATGAAGAGAACGAGACAAAAAAAAGCCTACCAAACAAAGTTTACCTCCTGTCCATCAGGGCCAATTTCTTTGACTTCACGAGTGAGGGAATTCAAAACAGAATCAGGATCAGTAACAATGATTTTGAATGCCTGCACGTAAAATAGAATAGAAACTATAATCAACAACTATGAAAACAATACAGAACTTCAGATCTCCAATTACAAACTTGGAAAACACATCTCAAAAAAGTTGTTAGCTCTTTCACCTCAAAAGCATGACCATATTTCCAGTACAAGGGCCAGCCAATATTGACATACAGTTCCTGCAATTGAAAACTTATATTTAGCAGTGGCCAATCAACTGATACCTTGGGGAAAAAACCATACACTAAGCTAGACAGGATAGAAGCACCAAACCCCAAACAATAAATTGTGTGGAGCAAGTCTTTGACAAGCCAATGAGAATAAGCATAATAATAACAAGTACAAGTTCAACAGCAACTAAAAACACTAAAACAACTAAGCAGGTTGCATGGATTAGATTTGTCCAAACTCTCTTTAGGCTTCAAAGAATTGTAATTTTTAAGTCATAAATATTGATCAATGAAAAAGCCGCCAACTACAAGTTTACATAATTTCCAAAATATGAAAATAATAAGAAACATCCAAAACTAAAATCTCTCAAACTTGCTTCTTCAACACTGGGATCCAAGAGGACATAAGACTACTCTGCCAACCCCAATCTCTTTTGAAAAACAACATAAAATCATAAGAATCATAATTTTCCTGTATTGAAATTGATTTCATCCTCCAAAGCACAATTTGTAAATTACTTCCATAAGTTAACTAATCCACATTTTCAAAGGCAAACTAACACACACATGCAAAAGCACCAAAAGTTTATTTCCACAAACCTCTCAAACTAAACAGAAAGTATAACATGAGAACTAAACAAACCAACGTAACACCATGTGCCTTGCAAGATGACTGAAGCAGAAATTATTCCTCATCCCGCACTCTCAAAAACTAAGGCCCTAGTCAACTGACACTAAATCAGTTACAAAAGCCAAACTCTTCATAATCTATCCAATTTGCCTTAATATTCCCATCAAATAAACAACAGCAAAAGAAAAAAAAAAAACAAGCATTATTACCCAATTCATTCAAATCTGAAAGTAAATGCATAAAACCAAAACTTAATTCGTCAATAAACCTAAATTACTACGTAATTCATATTCATAACCAGTCAATCATTATAAAATATCAAAAAGCAAATCCCAAAAGTACTCCAATTAAACCCCCAAAATTACTCAAAAAATTAACAATATTTCAACAATCAAATCAAAATCATTACCTCTAAATCGATGCCCAAAGTCTCAGCCACGTGTCGCATGATAGAGTGAACGAGCTTGCTCTTGTTGTACCTCTCCTCACAGGCTTGAATATCCTCTTCACTAACTCTTCTTTTACTCAAATCAATGTAACCTTTTTCCTTGTCGACACGCAGGACCATGACGGGCTCTATGCGGCCGACTTTAATGAGGCTACTGACACTACGAATACGACGTCGCGAGAGCTCCGAGAAAAGGATCATCCCTTCGATGTTGTTGTACTCGAGCAGCGACACGTAGGCGCCCATGTCGGCGATGTTCTTCACTTGGATCATCACGGCCATGTCGACTTCCGGGTACCTCGCCTCGTACATCCGGCACTCCAGGTTGGGCGAGTGGCTTGCCATGATTGGTTGCTCGGAAAACTTTTTAGCTTTTGCGTTTTCTCGGGAAAATTCGAAGGGAGTGGGAAGAAGAATTAGGGTTTTAAGACAACCGGAGAGAGAATCCGCGAGACAATGCAGAGTAGTATGGTGTTGTGCGTTTTGTTGTTTTCGATGGATATATGTGTAAATTATAGATAAGGGAAGGGTACAGAGGTAGTTGCACTACGGTGCCGTTTATAACAAAGCTTGAAGCTCAAGCTAGGGTGCATTTGATTCGATTTTCCTCTCCGTGCTTATTTGGCATGTCTTATTTAATAGTTATAAGTATCTATTTAATCTTATAAATTCTTATCATAATTTTTATTCTTGTTTGGTTGTTTTTCTAATAGAACTTTTTAAGGTTAAATAAATTATTTTGTCTTTATTAGTAAAAACTCAAATTTTGAGCTTTTGGAAATACATGTTGAAAAAAAAAATTTAAACGTTAAAATATCTCAAATATCCTTTATTTATTTAATAATTTTATTTTATTCTTTTGATAACATCATTTTTAAAAAACTTACCTCTTAAAGTAATTTAATAAATTTTTAATAAAAGCTCTTATTGACAACCAAACAACTAAATTGTTTTATAGTAAAAACTTTCTTTATAAAAGCTATACTAACAATAACTCTATTTAAATAAACTATACTTGAAAAACTGTACCAAACGGAGCCTTAGCAACAATTTTGTGTTAGAAACCTATAAGTCGAACTGTTTTATAAAAATAAAAAGTGTTAGCTATCTATAAGCCGATCGGTTTTATAAAAATAAAAATAAATCAAGTGGTAATTATTATTTGTTAATTATTGTTACATAACTTCCCAATTTCTTAAAAATAAAAACTATTTAAATTGGGGGAGCAATGATTGCGTGGGATGAAGCTATGATTAATCAAAGTAAGGGAACAAGGATTTAGTTTAAAGTATTTTAATTTTAAATAGAGTATGCATTACTTACCTAGTTGAGATGTTTGTATTTCCAATTGATGTGATAAACGATATATCACTATCTCATTGGCTCAAGTGATAAATAATTATTAAATCTTATCATTTATAATACAAATAATAAATTTTTATTGGTGACACATCAATTGAAATATAAATTAAGTATTGCAATTGAGTAAGCATACCTATCACTCATAAGAAGGAGTATTGACATAAAATTAACGTAAACTGCAAAAGTAATAAGATGAATAACAGTGGAAATATCTCAAAAGATATGTTTTGTACGTTTTGATTTTTCGATGGAGAGATATATGTAAATTTAGAATATGGGAAGAGTATATGCGATAATTCTACAATGGAAGCGTATACGGTGAAAACATTTCAGAAAATGTGTCTCGTGCGTTTTGAGTTTTTAATTGAGAGATATATGTAAATTTAGAATATGGGAAAAGTATATAAGATAATTCCACTATGATAAGGTATAAAATGAAACTTAATGCCCTGAAAATATTTAAAAAGATGTGTGTTGTAAGTTTTTGATTAAGAGACGTGTGTAAACTTAGGATATAAGAAGGGTATAAAGATAATTCTACTACGACAACCTCTAAAAATGAAACTCGATAAAACTTAACAAAATAAATGCTCGTCGACAGCAGGATTCGAACCTGCGCAGGCAAAGCCCAACAGATTTCGAGTCTGTCTCCTTAACCACTCGGACATATCGACCATTTAGTGACTTAATTACGTCTAGTAATAAATATCGATATCTGCAGCCAAATTTTTTATTTATCATATGAATTAATTTTGGAATTGATAATAAATTTAAAAGATAATTAAATAATAATTTATTAAGAATAGATCATGTGTTGTAAAATCCTTCAAGTTCATTAATCCACCTACCAATAGCTTTTGTTTCTTAAAGATGGAAAATAGATCCCTTAACCCCATTAGAAGTCCCAACATTAAATCATATCAAACAAACTCGAAACTTCTACTCAATTGAAAATTACTTAGTTTTTCCTAATCAATCAAATCATTACAATCATCTTAAGTAATCATGTAGACATTCTCTCAAGTACACATAATTAATTAAACAACAAAATTACAATTACGAATTTATGGTAGAAAGCATACAAAATAATGAGATGATTAGTGTTTTATTACTTGTGATGCAACATACACCTTACTATTAAACTGAATTACAAATCCGAATTTTCTTTAATACAATAGTGGGTTAATGCATTAACCATTAAATTTGCACAATATCTATGAACCAAAAAATAAAGTAAAAGGAAAAAGCAGCAGAAAACAAACAAAGCAGAGCAATATAACCCCGAAAGAAACAAAACTGATCAACTCACTTCCAACACAAAACCACTTTCTCTCCAAGCTTGATACGCACTGAAAACACTACTACCATGGCAAACTTAGCAGTGCAGGCAGTAGCAGGAGTGGATGCTGTAAGCCTTGTGAACACGATCATATCATCGGCTCGAAAGGCAGCAGCTCACCGGAGGAACTGCGAGCAGCTGGCTGAGCACGTGAAGATGATAGGAAACTTGTTGGAGAAGTTGAAATCAACGGACCTGGTGAGCTTGCCGGCGATAAAGGAGCCGTTGGATTGCTTGGAGGAGGCTCTGAAGAAAGCTCTGGACTTGGTCGAGAGCTGCAGGGACAAGAGCTATTTGTACATGCTTGCCATGGGGTGGAGCGTAGTGTATCAGTTCCGCCAAGTCCAGGCTGAGATCGATCGTTACCTTAGGCTAGTGCCCTTGATTTCTCTGGTTCATGAGTTTCGCATGCAGGTCAGTTAGTTCAAGCATAATCATTCGTTTTTGTTTTAGGACTTTTGGTTCAACCCAGTACTTCCCTGAAGTTCACTAGAATCTGGACCGCTCAATATATGTGGGTCCTGAAGCGGTGGTGGGGCCTCTAGTGATAAGATTTCTTGAATCTTGCAAGGCTTATAATATGATTAAAGATCAAGAAATTAAATTTAGAAACTCGCAACTTATTATTGAATAATTTGTCGGTGGTATTGACAAAACTTATACGTGTGTTTTCCACTTCTTATCGCATGTCATTTTCCCTTTCTCGGTCACTTACAAGAGGTTGGAGAAAACTTACATGGGGCACCACATCATCCTTAAACTCATTTAATAAAATATTTTGATATAAACATATTTATTTTAAAATTGACTAATTGCGACGTAAAAAGAAAAATAACTGAAAATACATGTATTTATTTGACGATCTAATTGCGGCCATCCCATATAAATTTGTTGTGTCTAGATTAAAAAAAAAAAAAAATTGCCCAAGTTGTCACTAAAAACTTTTATCGTTCTAATTTTTGTCGGAAAAATTCTTCATGCAATTTTTACTTTGACGATGCCACCAAATGATCTTTCAATGGAATGGTGATTGAACCCAGCATTTGAAGGATGGCCTGCAAGCCATTGAAGCGGATCAAAGAGAGTACACTCTTGATGAAGAGGATGTTCAAGCACAGAACGTGATACTAAAACCTGATCGTTCAAAGAAAGATGCAAGCATATTGGAGAATTCACTGTCAAGAAAATATCCTGAGCTGGGATTCCAGGAAGCTCTCCTCGAAGAAAAAGAGAAACTGCATATCGAGCTCCAGCGATCAAGAACCAACAATGATACCAAGCAGTGCCAATTGATTGAACATCTCATTGATGTTACCGAGAATGTTGTTAATGAGCTTCCAGGGAAGAAGATGCAGAAACTTGTTGCTAATGAACCAACTTATGTCATCTCAGGGTAAGCGACCAATGCTGTGCGAGAGTATATTGTATAAAGACCAAATGATTTTGAATGATATACTAAAATGTGATTTGATTATGGCACAGTTACGTGACCAATGCTGTGAACTCTGGCTATGGGGACCCGGGATCAAAAGCTGCAGATGAGAGTCGATCAGAATGGGAAGCTGATCTTTTTGGTTGTCTTAGAGAACCTTGTTTAAGTGAGTTCTTATAATTAAAATGGTGATAGCTAGTCTAGAATTTTTTTTTTTAACTTGAGCTGAATTTATTCTTTTTGTTCTTTTTTTTTTTTGGGGGCTTGATCTGTGTTACTGCAGGCTTGAAGACTTGCATATATCCCTGTGGAACATTTTCAAAGATAGCTAATGCAGTGACAGAAGGGAAAATATGTAAGCGGATAGAGTATCATTATGAAATTGTCAATGTAGTAGTGTAGATCCAACTAGATTCTGATGAAGCTGCCTGTTCAATTGTTGCTACAGCTCGTGAGCAAGCAATCAATACTCTCATGGCATATTCTATCTTCTGTGGATGTTGCTGTTATAGCTGTTGCATAAGGAAAAAATTGCGAGAAACTTTTAACATTCAGGTGCCCTTTTCCCCATTTTAGGTGAATCCTGAGACCTCGGTTATGATGATTAGAAATGAAAGAACCCCTCGACTTAAATCTATTTTGCAGGGCGGTTCGTGCGATGACTTCTTAACTCATCTCATGTGTTGCTGTTGTGCGATGGTTCAAGAATGGCGTGAGCTTGAACTCAGAGGGTTTGAAGGCAAGTGCAATACGTTTTAACTTGTATTTATGCAAAGATTTATTTATTTATTTATTTTTAAAATGAAAAAGTTCAATGTATCATGACACAAAATTCATTGCTTTCTAGGTTGCCAAGGGAGAAAGATGATTCCTCCGCCGTACCAATATATGAAGCCTTGAATTCATTATAGTCATATACCATGGCTTCTTTATCAATCAACACATGCATGTAAAGAGATATTTGAAAAAACAAGAGTCAGTTTGATAAAGAGTCTAGTGTTTCTTAAAAATTAGCAAAACAAATTCCAGATAAAGCAATTAGCACCATCCATAAGATCGAATTCCTAAAGTCACTAATATTTTCATATAAAACAAACTAGTAGCCAATCAAATAGTTAATCATACAAAGCATGGCCAAACGATCAATTTTAGAAAGGAGAGCCCTGGATAAAACTTGGCTCGAGGCGGCTGAGTAGCAGGAGCAACTTTTAATTTATTATGAGCCCAATCAATGGATTCAATAAGTTCTTGCAGGTAGGAATATGGAATTGAACCAGCAAAGTCCTATTGTGATTAGCGGCAAAACTGTTATTGATTATATAGGTTAGAAGTGAATTCATTCCAAAATGGAACTCTGCTAGGAGGAGCTGGCCATGGCTGAAAATCACATCAAGGAGTGCCAACAACGAAAAAAGCATGTAAGAAAATACAACATTTTCTTAGTTTAAAAATAACTACAACTCTACTTTGTGAGATTGGGTATCATCATTCCACCGTGGGAACAGCCAACGAAGCAGTAGTGACAACTTACTAGTTTTAGACTTATGTATGGCTTGTTCCGTCTGAACATTACAGAGCGTATTGTAGTCATACTTTAAATGTGGAGCAACAATTCTTTCCTGTGGAAAGACAAAACAAAACGGTCGCATGATTAACATGTGGGAAGCAATAATCTCTAATGATATGAGTTTGTAAGATTTCTGTACCTTAAAAACATCAAATGGACAGAAATCTGTACCATTGCAACCCTATTCACAAATATGAGAAATATTAGTACATATAGAATTGCTATAGCACAAATCAGAAGGCAGACAAATAATAAGGCATGAAGTAATAAAATCAGCTAGGCTTTACTTTGTAATTCATATTTAATCTGGCCACTCAAGCACATGACAGAAGTAAAATTCCATATCTTTCAAGTAATGAAAACATACGCATGCAATCAATTGCAGGTGAAAAACCACACACCACAAACAACGCGAATCACTTAAGAAAAGGAAAGAAAGAATCCAGAACTTACTGGCATTGAAGTCGGATGTTCATTGTGCAATACTTGTACAAAGTACTTGTCGGAAGAGTTGGCAGGACAGCTGTACAGAACCAGCATGTTATTCCCAGTAAAGGGTGCCAGAATGCTGCCTCTCCAATTTCTACTCTGGGGAGGCTTTGGCGGGAGTGCCAAGGGTTCTTCCTTTTGTATTTGTTGGAATTCTACAATATTCAAAAGTTCATTGAGAAAAAAGGAGGTTTTAAACAGTTTAATCCTTCCAAATATCACACGAGAATTCAAGGAAGTAATGGCAAGGTCCTCACCAGATCTTTCAAGGAAAAGTCCAAGCAAACAAGTAAAAGGAATCACAGTTTCTGCATGTGCAAACCGAAGTCTCGCCTTTTCATAATTTCCAGAAGTATGTTTCTCTACAAGATCCATAGGCAACATTAGAAGCTAGAGAGAAAAGATGCCATTAACGATAGTACAATATCCTTTCACTGTTCCACAAGCTGAACCAACTTTTTTAGACAAGGGAAGACAACAAGCAAAAGCTTATAAGTGCATGAATAGAAAAATCAGTTGCCAGAGATCTCAAAAGCAAAGCCTGTGCTATTCCTGAGGCACAAGAAGCGGGAACTCACTAATTATCAGAAAATAACAATAGATATACATCTGGGCAAGCCAGCAATGGTTCGAGAATTATTAGCAGGTAGTTTGGCAAAACCTAAATAATATCCATAAACAGTTGATAGTCGCTAACAACAATAATTGGCACCAATTGCACTTCTAGCCCACTAGTTTTAGAGCTGTTCCATGGAACCGGCTGTTCTAACAGCACCATTCCCTAAGAATCTCAATTGCAATAACCCACATGAAAGTCCAAATCTCCCCCCTTCCATTAAAAGTAAAAAATAAAAATTTGTGGGATCATGCGTGTTGGCAAGCAATAAGAAAAACAGAGATTTATGATACCTTCTTTAGCATTAATAGCTTGTTCCATTGATTGAACAATGTCCTCAAGCAGAGGAACTCCCATTCGATAATTTAATGATTTACCATAACCCTTCAATATAAACACCTCTAAGTCATCTGTCCACTCCAGCAAAGCAACCTGCAACATGTGAACACATTTTGCAAGTTAATAACATGATGCAAGGAAAATAGAATAATTCTTGTATTGATGGAATGGTATTGATTGAGAGGTTTAACTTACAAATTATTCAAACATACAACAAAAATCATAGTTTTCTTAAACTAATCAACTATATAATGTATTAATTACTTCAACTTAATTTTTATAGTCAAGAGACAAAAATGCTGATTATCTGAAAGAAAAAAAAATGTGATCTAATTAAAGCACTATATGTTAATGTGCACAAGCATTACAATCAGTAATAATAAGAGTCAACAACCCAAATCTTAAATAACTTCAATTTAAACACATGATAATGATTTATCACTATGGAAGGACATACAGAGACAAAAGAACAAAATAACAAGAAATATGATCAAAGAACAAAATGAAGATATCATTTCCCGTACCTCAGAAGGACTGAAGAGGCCACAAGCTTGATCAGTTATATCCAACAAGGATGCTTCCTGTCAAATTGAAAGCGAGTAGGATATCTCAGCATAAGTATATCCCAACGGGATATTAATTTTGGACTCATGAGAGAATTTTTTTTGTTTGCAATGAATGCGAATTAAGAACTCGCCTGTTTACATAAGAACCAAAGAGAGGAAACATCTTGTCTTGTGAAATTCAGTTCATATTGCCTTGCTATCGAAGAGGTAATTTCATCAAGAATCGGTTCCTTAAGCCTCTCAACTGCAGGGGCCTGACTTATCCTAAAATCCTGCATCCATAATAACTTTTAAGCAACTTTAGGAAAGAAAAAAGTAGGCCACAGCAGCTCAAGCTTCTATGATCAAAGATCCATTTCACCACATAAATTTTTAGAATATCAAAATCAAGAGCTGTTTTATTATCTTGAAATTTCAGATTTTGCCAATTGTAAGATTTAGGTGTGACAAGGTAAGATCACTCGACATGATTCTTCACATCCATCAAGGGAAACTGAAAACACCAATATTGTAAGCAGACATGAGAGACAAATGAGCAATGGTTGGGGAATTGGAGACTATAACTATAGATTTATAACAACTAATTCAGAATATGGTTAATGCAAAACCAATATGAACAGGAAATAAGTAATTCTCTCCTTCAGCCATCATAATAACTTTAAATTTAAGTAATTAGATTGAATACTAACATCCTGCTAGAGAACTAAAATATAAGAAATTCACTAGCCTGACGAAAACCCAAATAGAAAACACCAAATCATATAAATACCTTGTAGTTGTCACAACAATCATGAAACCTCAGCTTTATATCACTTGCACGGCTTTCACTTGTAACAGCAAATGCTCGATGGCGCCCAGGTCCTAGAGTCCCTCTCTCGTTAAAGAGCCCCATGCCAAATGCTACTGCACTCGCAGATGCGCGAGGAACCTATTTCGTCAAAGAAGAAACAAATGTAAGACAGTAATATATCTAATATGCAAATCATCTTAGAGTTAAACACAAGAAGCATTTCAATATAAGGCAGAATTACATGATTAGAAGAGAAGACACCCAACCTGAGTAGCCTTAATGGGATAGACATCCGGGTGATATTCCTCGCTAAACAAATCTGGATATTTTTCTCTAATCCTGATTCCGAGATCATATAACTCATCTTCTCCTTTGCTAATCAATTCACCACCCTTCAGTTTCCCTTGCCAGGGAGACTTCCATCCCTGTAACCAGCCCGGAACTTTCTGTAAAGACGAACCCTTTTCTTTGGCTTCCCTTATAAGTACTTCCAAATGATCAGCCAATCTTTCCAACTCCCTCATCCGTTTCTTCGTGGGTGCACGAGTCCCGTGCCTTGCCTGGCAACCCAAAAAGACAATTACTTTCATTTTGCGCCATTTTACAATAACATGAAGCTAATTTTTTATCTCACCGCTCACTAGCTCAGCCGTTGTTAATATTAAACAAAATGTAGTGCTTTCAGTAAAGAGACAGGTAACACATTATATATATATATATATATGTTAGATGGAACAGAAACTTAAATTTTAGAAAGAAAAATTACCACAAGATTTAAGTGAATTGGAGTACATCCATCGGGAATTTCAGAAGGTACAAAGTTCTTATCAACGACGTCTTTTACGAAGTCGTATCTGCATACAAAAATAATAAACAAGCAAAAATGCTAAGGAGAAGAATTAACAAGAAAGAAATTTAAAGCTGTGGCAGCAAAACGGTAAATACCTTGAGACAGTCGAGAGGTGCCGTCGAACGTCGAAATTTTGAACGGCGTCGTTTAGATGCGTCAACAAAAGTACGCACAGGATCAACATAAAAGAAGCCGTAGCTTTCTTCATTTTCACCGTCTCTGGTTTTGTGCTTTGATGATGAAATAATTTCTCAGCTTAGACGCTCCGCTCACGAACGAGTAAGATTCGGTGTGTCGGTAACTACAGTGCTTATACAATCGGGGATTTGATTGACGATTGATTTGGTAGCAAGCAACGTTAGTGCCCTGCCACGTATTTATAGTTTTTACACCTCGACAATGACGCAATCATCAAATTAGGGTGCCTCGCGGCGGACCGGCAGTAATGTTTATGTGCTGCTTTTAGAATTAAATCATTAATTTTCGTCTCCTTTAAAAACAGAAAAAAGAAAAAGAAAAATTTCCACGTCGGCAAAGAATTTGACCTTGCTTGGGCCTGGGCCTAGGATCGGGTTTAAAAATTAAGAATAGACAGGCCAGTGCGGGTCGGGTAAACTCCAGGGGTTGTTATTTTACTTGTCAACAACCTGCAATTGCAGTGTCCTGGCCTCCTGGGTGCATGAAGGCGACATACACGCAATGCAACTAACCTATGAATAATGGGCAAGTAACAGTTCCCAATTAAAGATAGATTATAGTCTTTTATTTTAAGATGATTGTTAAGTTATATAATTATGAAACATATATTAACCCGACAATTATTACTAGTAACACAAAAGTATAACCAACAAAAATTAACTGTTCGTTACTGATAATAACTATTGGGTTGATGTATGTTACATAATTATATAACTTAACAAAGTTTTTATTTTAATGAATAAAATTGTTAGAAGTAAGAAATAAAATTATGCTTAGATTATTCATATTTTTTTTCAAATCAAATAGGATCAAGATAGGTGTGGTCTTTTAGCTACCAAAGAAAGTCTTCTTTGGGACAATCTCAATAGGAGACAAGGGTAATTGATAAAGCAAGGTCATGTGTTTTTTAGCTCTCTCACATATGATAGCCTTGATCATAATTAGTGAATTTGTCCTTTAAACAATTAAACGACTAATTTTTCAGAAAATAGAAAAGACATCATCTCGTTTTAAAGCTATGGTTATATGACATGCAGTGCATTGACACACATTCAAAATGTGACTCATTTGTTAAACAAGTAAACGACTTGTCGTTTTTAATTTGACGTAATACTTTTCTCTCTGTGGCGGGCTCATGAGTGATGACAGTAGGTCGGCAAAGAATTGCTTGGGCCTAAGCCCAAGACGGGGTTTGAGGCTATGAAAGAATTTTTGGGTTTAAAGTGTGACATTGCTGTAGGCTCTTCCAATTTGTTGCCTCTAAAATCAAGGGTAGCCTTCAATAGAGAGTTCTAAACTTGGCCCAAAAATCAATTGTTGGAAGCTGAAGCTTACGCCCTTATAGGAGTGATGAAACTGTGCAGGCAGACAGAGAAAAAGAAGCAGCACATTCAGGGATTAGGGATTGTTGATTTTGAAAAGTTAAAAATTAATTTTGGTGTTTAATAAATTTAAAAAAATTAATTTTAAAAAAATAATTTCATCTTATAACAGATTTTGAAATATAAAGAAAGAATAATTTTTTAAAATCTAATTTTAAGAATTACTTTATATTTAATACAATTTCATATACACACACTCTATAAAAATATAAAATTATTCTTATTAATTAGAAAACAAAATCATTAATTTAAAAAAAATTATTATTATTACCAATTATAATGAGATAATAAAATAAATAATAGAAAACATTTTTTTAATTTTCAATTATTATATATTAACAATTAAAAACATTTTATATACATGTTTAAAAATATGTAAATAAATTTTATTCAACATTATGTCTAATTTAGTCATTAATATTCTTACTACAGTTTAATTGTAAGATTTAACAAATACATATAATTATTTTTAAAAATAAATTCTACCAAATATTTAACTAATTCTTTTCACAGCCAATTATTTCTATAAGTGAATTTTACCTTCTTCCATACAAAGAGATCTATAAGTGGGTAAATCAATTATCTGTGTGCTTAATCATAATACGATTGACTTGAATTCAAAATTTTGAGCTTCCTATAGAGACCCACAAGTGACATGCAATGTCATCCAAATGAGTACAAAATTAACTTAATACAACATATAAGTAACCAGTAAGTGAATGAGTAAGTGACAGCATCAAATTATATTCTCAACAGTTTAATGAATAAAGTTGCGACAAGTTGTTATAAAACTCATAATTTATTTTTTAAAAAATCCAGATGGGATGGTGATAGGTCTGATGTTGCTTTGTTCAAAGTATCCGATGCGCATCTGAATCCATGTTCGTTTTCCTCAATCGCAGCCTTCGACAGCTTAATAGCGGGCTAGATTTGGTGGGCAGGTGGCGGATGAAATAACCTGATGATATAATGGAGCATAATTTGTGGCTTGTATGTTTCTTTCAAGTCTAAAAGGTCTATTCAGCGGCGTTATGTTTTGATGCAGTTATAATAGAGGAGACGACACTTATGGCCATAACCAGAACAAGTAGACACATCAAAGCAGATACCAATAATCAATAATGGTCCCTCCTTGAGTGAAAACATGTCACACAATGCCACTTGCTCATGTTGCAGATTGCGACAGAGCTTTTACAAGAACGGCATGTCATATATGACCTTGGTCCCCATAAAGGGGACCAGGTTCCATGCCCTCCATGAATTCAACAAATAGAACATTCGCAGCCCAGAATACACTGTCTAGCTGAGATATTATGAGATCAAGCCATTCATCAACTTAAAATCAAGCAACAATTATATATTATATAATTCACCCAAATTGCAAGATTGAACTTCAGAGGACTCCTACAGAGAAAGAAAGTCAGATAAGCCTGATGTACCCCATATGCCATTCATCTATCAACACAATGTAAAAGTTTCTGCACTAATTGCATGCCTGAAAGTTTCTAAATTAAGAACTAGTGAACAAAAAAACAAAAACAACATAAAGATCAAGCCTTAGTAGGGATAGTCAGGTGACAAGCAAGATGTGTCCACCATCATGCGACGACTTCCTCCCCATGGAGCAGCATTTGATCAAAGTGCCAGACACCTGAAATTCCCCACCATAACAACCCGTTTAGAAGGAGAAGACAGAAGACAATTCAGATAATTGATGATCATATTTAAAAGGGGGGAAAAAGTCAAATTTGTAACATTAATTAAGAAAGAAATTTTGTTTTGGTTCCTACCATGCCCCTGGCCAACTCTTCTCAGCTGAGCAACATATTCAGATATCTTTTTGATGGCTTCTACCTGCAAAAGACAAACAATTGAAATGGCAGATTTGAGGTCATAAAGCAGTCTTCTCAGGGCATGGAAACAAATCCATAACAGCAAATAAAATGAAAGTTTTACTTTACCTGCTCATGTAAATACTCGCTTTCAACGAAATCTGCCAACTGCACATCATGGTTCTTGTTGGCCACCTGTTGGTCCAAAATAAACCGTGGTTCAAGAGAATTGACGGGAAAACAAATCTCAACTTAAGCATTTGCATTTCTAAACACTATGACCTTTATGAACAAGGCTCTGATACCATCTGCTAATTTAACATCATAATATGTTCGAGGAAGTAGTGAACTTACCTTGTGCAAGTTGAGGAGTTTCTCATTTGTTAGCTTCTCCAGAGACAGCGTAAGCTCCATGGCTGAATCATCACAGTTGCA
>NW_006262274.1:1539273-1683052 GCF_000493195.1 Citrus x clementina
AGAATTGCATAGAAAGCATTGCGTAGTCCATATTTACCAAGTAGTGTCATGCAACAAAATGCAAGCTAAATCCTTGATCAGCAGTAACA
The DNA here is from genome assembly GCF_000493195.1 of Citrus x clementina. NCBI lineage: Eukaryota > Viridiplantae > Streptophyta > Magnoliopsida > Sapindales > Rutaceae > Citrus > Citrus x clementina. The sequence goes on from NW_006262274.1 coordinate 1,539,363, forward strand.
GCAGTGTTAGGTGAACAGATATTAATTCACAATTCTCAAAATAGCATAAATGAGATATTACTCGGTGCATTGTAATGGAAGCACATTCCATAAGTGATCAAAATCATACACAATTCACATTTAGGGCTAATTTTCAAAAAATAACCATCCCTACAGTAGAGTATACGTCTCACTATGTCAAATGATACTTCGTAAAATGCAAGATAGCATCATGAAAAACATGCGTCATGAAAAGCATGCATTGAATCATGACACTTACCATACAAAGCATCTCCTTTCTCAGCATGATCAAACTCAGAGAGAGGCATCAATATTGATTGCAGCTTCACTTTACCTCCTCGTTTGTTCTAATGATTAGAAACAAAGAAAATTTAGAAAATCAACTAATGAACGTCTGATGCACAAAAACAATCACAAAAAACCATGAAAGCTGCCAATTAAACACCTGATATTCCATCAATTTCTCAGCATGCTCTCTTTCCTCTTCACTTGATTCCTTGAAAAACCTATTTACAATGCAAAATAAGAAGTAAGCTTTAACCAAAACAAGGAGAAAGCCAAAACAACTTTAAAGTGTTGTAAAATTTTTTTTGGAAAAAAAAAATTACTTGGCGAGACCCTTGAGCGCGACATTGTCTCTGTCAAAGTAAGCAAACATGGCATGATACACATAGGAGACATTGTATTCCACACTGTCACAGCACCCAAAAAAAAAAAAAAAGAAGTCATTAGAAGAAAACAAACATCAATACATAGAAAAGGCAACTTTTTTATCACGGAAAAACAGAGCTTTTAAGCAAACACTGAAAGTTACAAAGAAACTTTACACGCCTAAAATACAACAGATTAAGAAAGGAATCCAACAATTTTCACAAGCATATAACAGAAACTAAGACTGCATGAACAATCTTGCAAAAAAAAGAACTAATTTAAAAACAACATGCAAAATAACCTAAAAAATAAATATTTTCGAGGAAAAAGATAAATTTTTAATTATCTAAAGCGTTCAAAGCGAAGAGAAAAAGCAACCCACTTGATCTGCTCGTTGATTGCGGCCTCACAATCGTCAGTGAACTTGTGTCTGGCAAGAGACAGTTGAGGCACAGTTGGGACCAAATCGAGCTCCTTTTTCACCTCTTCAAAGGGAGCAAAAATGACGCCGGTTAAGGGGCTGTTGTTAGCATTTTTAGAGGCGCAAACCACCACGCCGTTATCATTTTTCGGTGAAGAAAAACGGAGACTCGGGTTCGGCGGAAAGGCTGAAGAAACAGAGGAAAACAGAGGATTTAGAGCCTCCTTTTGGGGGCTCACGAGGGATAAAGCTGAAGATGCTTCGAGCAACATTTTTTTTTTTTCAAATGTTTTTGTTTACGGATTTCAAGGACAAAAAGATTTGAAAAGAGGAGCAAATGAAGTGAAACGCAACGGTGGCTGTGAGGCTGTGAGGGTTGATGATGATGATGGAGTGTGGTGTGTGGTGTGAATATAAAATACGAGGGTGACTGCTAGCTGGAGATGGGGTGGGCCATTGGATCGTAACACGTGTACGGCTATGATTGTGAGGTGGCTGTGGGCGCGTGGCGTGCTCGTGTCACGTCATCAATAGAGGTTTCTAGTAGAATATTTGGGAAATATCTGGCCTTCTGGGGGGTATTATGGGAATTCGATATGACGAAAATTATTGTTAATTTTTTTTCTATTGTTGGCGGTCTAATCACTTTCTTAGCTGTATGGCTAAAATGAAGACAAAAATTTTAAGAACCAACCATGAGTATCGATTCTATTATAATTAGCAAATGACTGTTAATAAGAAGTGATTGACTTATCCAACTCCATAAACTTTTATTTTATTGCTGTTTAGCTTTTGTTAGTAGAATTTTTAAAATTTAAATAAATTATTTTATTTTTATTAGTTTGAACTTTTGAAGTGGAGATTGAGAAGTTTTTTTTAATATTAAAATATTTAAAATATCATTTATTTATTTGATTATTTTATTTATTTTTTTATAATATAAATTTAAAAAATTTACATATTAAAGTAATTTCATAAGTTTTTAATAAAAATTTTCATTGACAACCAAACAACTAAAACTTTTAGGTTAAAACTCTATTAATAAAAGATTTAATTAAATAAGTTTTACTTCAAAAGCTGCAGCAAATGAAGCTTAATAGTAATTTCAAATTTTTATCTCAAATTTTATTCTAAATAATATTTAACCAACTAATGAATGTCATATTCTTATTTGAGATAAAATTTTACAATGTGTAACACTATTTTAATAAATAATGTTATTATTTAAAATAAAATAAAAAGTCTTTTTATATTTGTGTAGATTGACCTACCGCAGATCTAAATATATATAATTATATTATCATTCAGAGGTCTATTTATAATAACTAAAATATCTTTAATTAATAAAGATAAATAAGTTGAGAAGATAGGGATTAAAAAAATTGATTTAAATCTTATTCGTTCCCCATCTTTAAAAAAAAAAAGTAAAATAAAAAAATCTTATCCCGTATCTGTAATTATTTAATATTTTAATACATATAGAAATGGATTTTTTTTTTCTTTTAATTACTATATGATATTGACATGTTAATAAGTTATTGCTTTTATGGAAAGGCAAGTGTGCTTTTTTTAATTGTGGGAAGCAGGTGTGAAAGGGCCTGTCAAAACGATCTTTTGGGACTGGTTATCAAAATGATTCGATAGGGAGAATAAAGTAGATATGGGCTTATAGAGTATCTTAAGGATAAGATGAAAATAATCCACACTAACAATCAAGCTAATCAAACATGGTTAAGGTGGGAGTATTCATAATTGCATAATAAAATATTTGTATGTCACCTGTAGATATCCTTATTTACCAATTACCATATTTGGACTGATGTTAGCAAAACGACATCGTGTGACTTTTTTTTTTTTTTTTTTTGCCCTTTTGGGGGATATTGATTGAAGATGGTAATAGAAATCATACATATAGGAGCAGTAAAGAAGGATTCTCATATCGAAAAGGAAAAGAAAGAGGTTAAAAAGATCGTGACTGAATAATCCAGCCCACTGGATCATTCCATTTCACAATGATTTGGGCCATCAGAAAGGAATCCTATGGGTCTGCCAAGTCACCCCGAGTGTTCTCTAACTAATTATTGGGCTCACAAACATGCAAAATAGATTTTATTGGAAGGGGTCTTAATAGCACCAATCTTTTAAGAAGGAAAGTCCAATTGCAAAAACTCCGAGCCCGTCCAGTTTATAGTTCGATAAGGAATTTTAAAGAAATTAGGTTATAATTTTATTTTCAAATATAAAACGTATTTAGTATTTTGTAAAATTTCGGTACACTCTTGATGCTAATATAAAAAAAAATTGTTTAGTGAGTTTTTGGATTGATTTTTAAACCTATAAACAATATTTTATTGCGTTGGTGTCGAGTTATTTACCATTGTAATTTGAATTTCATTTTTTAAACGTATAATAAACAAAATAACTTTTTTTTCGAAAATGGATGACGTGAAAAAAAATAATAGTTAATGAAAGAGAATACTTTGGTTTGTTTATGGAAGATAATTACTATTTTACTTTACTAATTTAAGGAATTGATTTTAGAAAACAAAAGAAAAAAATCTTGGCTATCCACGCAACTTATTGCTACTTGTGAGAAGATCCTCAAAGGACTAGGAAGAATGAGATTAGGATAAAATCCACATCCAATAAATAACATTGTTAAATGACATCTTATTAAAAAAAGTACTAATTTTAGTTAATAATCTAATTTTATTTAATATCCTCAACAAGAACTTCAATGCTATATAAGATTATGACGGTTTATCGTATATTTGTCAATGCAACCCTATTATGAACATATTTCTAAGATCTTAAACTCCTATTCTTATTGAAAGTTACTTTGTATAAGCTATAAGCTAGTTTGAAATATGGTCAAAAGAGGAATTTCAGTCAAACACCCATCTATATAAATTAAACATGTACAAAATAAATTTTTTAAAAAATGCACGAAATTATCAAAATTTTACTGACCATTGACATGGATCTCGCTTTGCATATCTAAAAGATGAGGAATTTCATTGAATACCATTCGATAGGGGGTGAAGGTAGAGGTTAAAGTTCTTTGAACCCCTTAGCCAGATGTCTCAAAGTACGTAGATAAACTTGTTTCAGAGCTTATGTGGTTAGATTTTCAACATCATTTCCCATCTCTCTTCACACATAATCTTCAACTCAGTAACTCAACCACTCGCATCAACTTATTACTTACTCTTCGCTGCTCGTCACACCTCCACAACTTGGTAACTTAAGCCGCTTATGCTTTTTCTTAAGAATGTAATGGGAATATAGGGTGGCAAACAACCGACAAGAAGCAATTTTGTTATATTATTTTTAAACGTAAAATCAAGACTCAGCATCAGCAAGGGCTTATGTCGTCCACGTGTCGTGCTGCTATATATAGACCTCGTGTCATACATATTTTGTGTTGATATAGGCCTCGTGTCGTGCGTGTATCGTGCTTATATCGTGCATGTGTTGTGGACAATATATAGACTCTTTTATATATGTTTGATGTATTGTATGTACCTTTTTAGAACAAAAGATTGGTGTTATTATATACATATATATATATATATGAAAAGATAACATTATATAGAAAGCAGATCAGAAAGAGTCATAACAACAAGGACGATTATTACAATTGGATAGCTATGGTGATCACTTAAAAGTCACTTAAAGTCACATAGAACTTTTAACTTAGATAGTGGATAGAAATAAATAATAAGATCAAAATAAGAGCAAAATTATTTAAACAACAGTAGCGACTTACTAATTGGCGGGAGGCGGAGCTATAAATTCAAATTTTTCCACATTGCCACAGGCCACTCTATTGCCTTGAGTGCAATAAAAATCGAGTATTCCAAGTTCATCTCGGGGTGGCATAGTGCAAATGAAGTGAGCTAGTGTACCCTTTACCACGGGAATTTCACCGATCATGCAGCATGATGTTCTTCTATAGTGAGTATGGGTTAAAGTGACGAGTTGGTTCCATTTTATTAAACCTTAGTCGGATGAAATTCAAGCACATTAACAAGCAATTCATTTCCATTATTGTTAGCCATTTGTTGACGAAGGAGTTTATTCATTTCCATCCTTAGTCGGGTGAAATTAAAGGATAACGAGCAGCTATCGGCGTCACGTCTTGCATATTTCATGCTGATATAGCCTCATGTCGTGCATGTACGGTGCTTATGTTGTGCGAAAGACCATAAGAAGACATTGTTCTAATTAGACGCTTTTTCTTCTCCTTCAAAATGTAAGTGTTGATTATGTGTTGCAATTTACCTGTACTCTAATATGAAGTCCATCGGTCCAACTAAGTTTGAAGTTCACAAAACGTACTTTCTTACACCACTTGTCTCTCTCGGCAGGGTACTTTTCGCCTATCTAACTAGCAAACTTTTTTAGTGTGGGCTAAGATTTTTTTAATTACCATTCATGGTCAAAGTGCAACGATATTTTTAACTTTACACTATAAAATAAAAATAAATTATAACAAAAACAAACCTTTGATTTTGCATTATAACATTAAAATAAAAAGCAACAAGAAACTAGTCATATTCATATCTCTCATTAAAATGTTAAAGTAAAATTCTTGTTTTTCGAAAGCTAAAATAAGATAATATCTTCTTGTCATCATCTCCCCCAAATTTGTAAAATAAGTAGTCCTCTTCTTCTCTAAACTCAACAATACTAAGTTGGTGCCATCCTCACATTAGAACCTGAAAGTCGACCCTTACTTCACCTAACCGTCAATGGTTGCCCTCCGTCAATGGATCCAATTCATGGAGCCATCAACACATTTAATTGCCAATGCTAAGCCGCCGTTAGTTTACAATTTGTTATGTTTAAAAAAAATTTAATGTCAAGAAATTTTTTTTATAATTTTTTTTTTCAAAAATCTTAACCCTAGGTTAGCCTCTCTTTAGCTTCGCGGCTGCTCCTATCATAAGCTTCTGCTACATGGCCTTTGAATAGGCTTTGAAACAGTCAAGAGGTTGTGCTACTATTCATAATTTTTCAACATGCATATGGGAAATGATTGAAATGGCAGATTTGAAGCGTATTAAATGCATTATCGTATTAAGATAATATAAGTCATAAGAAATGAAATGAAAAAAAAAAAGTTGTATCGATCCAACTCATCTGAAGTTAGAACTGAACCAAATCGAATATATCAGTTCAAACTAAAGACTGGCCCAGTGGCCAACCCTAAAATTGAATCCCATCAAATTATTATCTTTGATTATTTTCTTTTAATGTAATATGTACTCCCGTTAAAAAAAAAAAAGGAAACCTTTATGTTATTACAATTATCATACTAGCCAAAAAATTGTCGTGCACTCATTTAAAAATTTGCTCTCTCTAATTTTAAAGATAGATAAATCCAAATATTTTGAAAGGATATGAAGTCTAATAAGAACGTGAATACGACAGGACGATGCACCTAAATTAACTCTAGAACCATTTAAAATGAATAAGAGTGAAGTTTATCATATTTCTCTATCTTGTACACTTCACAATTCTATACCTACGAAAGACTTTTTCGTACAAAAATGAGCTTTCTACCAATCTCGTCTGCTAGTAGTGAGATTACCAAAACGAAAGACAAAACTATGATCATAATATCCTGATAGAAAAATATGCATCTCGAAAACGAATCTTGCTTAGCCACGATGCTCATTTAATGCATGCATTGGATGTCTCATGTTTTCTCTTATTTTCCTTCAAAGTTGATAAGATGTCTGTTTTTTTCCTTCTAAATTATTGCCTCAAATTTCGAACATTAGTTCACAGAATCCAATCAAACAACAGAGATCTAGTTTCTTAACGTTGTCTTTATGCATGGTCTCATCTTTCTAGAACTTCGGGTTTTGTGATTATCAGAAACCCCATTTGATTCCGTTTTCTTCTTCTTCTTCTTCTTCTTCTTCTTCTTAATTGTATAATCTATGATAAAAGAGACCGACATATTTAATGAAAATGGAGCTGTTTTGTACTGGAAGTGAAAAAAGAAGCTTTGGAATCATGTGATGGGTCATTAATGCAATAGTGAGTAATAGAACTTAGGGTTCCACAACTCGTATGCAAATTTCAATATTAATCTCCCCCTCGAAACCGGTTTTCATTTTAATAGTCATCACAGCTTAATTTCATGTCAGTATAGCATTAATTTCTTAGTGGGGTTGCGTGTTTTCTTCGATTCCATTATCATGATCGGATTATTAAATTTCTGCTGAGATTCATTAGCTTACCCTGCAATTGCACATTTGTATATCTTGTATCTAACAACATTGTTTCTTACGGCCAATTGGTCATTGGTGTGCAATGTCATGATTCATGACTAACAACTAATGTTTTTGAATGTGAAATGAGTCAATGCTTTTAGTATAATTAAGTTGGGTTAAATCCCTTTACAGGATTTGGCATCGTCTATAGTTTTGAATAACTAAATTCAATTGAGAATCAATACCTAATTCTAAATATTAAATGAGAATTTATATGATTACAAGTTTCATCATAACAAGCGGAAGCAAAAAATGTGTTTACTCATAAAGATAGAGTACTCATTCTTTTGAAGATAAAAAGTTCACTTAGTCTTCATATTTTCGGTTAAATATCTGTTTATTTTATATATTTAAAAAAAAAAACTCAAAACATCCTTACTCTTAAATATATTATACTCCTAGCATTACTTTTTCCTTCCTTTTACAATAATATCCTTACAACGATATTCTTGGGGATATTAATGAAAAAAAGATAATTTATCTAATTAATTTTAAAAGTAACATAAAAATTGACACAAATATTTTTATTGTTATTTTAATTTTAAGATTAATTTAGTAAATTAATTTTTTATAAAATAATTATCAATAAGATTACTGCAAGAATATTAGACATTGTTTTAAGTTTACTTATATTAATTTATTTATAAACAATTATTAGAAAGATTGTTGCACTGTCTAAAAAATGCTAGTTCTTTCACACTAATAGTTGTTGGTTAATTTAATAATAAGAGTCACAAATTAATTAATGTCAAGAATATTGTTGAAAGGATATTATTATAAAAGAAAGGAAAAAATAAGAGTAAAACTGTAATATATTTAACTACATGTTGTTTTGAGGTACTTTTTAAAACATAAAGACTAAATGGACATTTAAATAAAAATATAAAAAATAAACGAACACTCAATTTCTTTTGATTTTGTATTATTGTTTAGTAAAATAAGAGTCACAAATTTCTTCAAGCCATATAGCCAAAACTAATGATATAATGAAATCAGAATGAATCTCTTCTGCTATTCTGTGAAAACGATTATGAAAATGACTCGTTCACGGGTCAGTCTACACTCTCCACTTACCCACTGAGAACTAATTATGAAAGCCAAAATATATGAAGAAAAATATTAGCAGATATGTTTGGCTGGTCAATTAACTAATTCTTGATGCCGAGTATCTATTTCTCAGCTTGTTTACTTACAAGTCGTGTTATTATTATTGTCCTTTTTAGAAGACGACAAGTCATGTTATTGAATCAACTATAAAACAAAGCTAAAGCAGCAGAAGCACTTTAAAGTGTCCAAAAGAATAAGACGGTTCTTATTTCTTCTGTTATGTAACTCTAATCATTGAACATCACAGATGAACTTTAATTATATATTGTTTAATTTATATATTGTTTGTAATATCGTACTGGTTAACATCTCAACGTTAAAGGGAGTTCTATCGATTTTCAAAATGAGCAGAAATTGGTTAGTTTTAGCTATCTTCCCAATTCATATTTGCTTATCAAAGGTTTTTACCAGTTTTATACCAAAATATATAATTCTGAAATCGATGGTAATTATCTTTGAAATTAACCATTTATATCATGGGAATAAGTCGAATTTTAATCTGTTGATGCACCACCAGATTAGTTCCTCCACGCATATAATAATGAAATTGTTATTTAAGTTAATATGATTATTTAATATGACCAGTGTTTGTTTGATCTAAATAATGATTTTGAGTCAAACCATGTGGTCTGGGGAGAAAATTAAAGAGGTGTTTGTCTTTGTTTTGTGCATTCACGTGAATGTTTGTGTGCTTAACAAACATTCACGTTGAGCCTCTTCTTTGGTGTCTCGGTCTTGGTCTTGGTCTTGGCTAATTAGGGTTTCCCGTAGTTCACAACTTTTTTCTTGACCATCTCTTGCCCTAATTTAAGAAACAAAAAAAAAAAAAAAAAACCCAAGCTCATGCACGCACAAAGAGGCTTGAAAATTAACATTGGCTAGAGCTCTTTGATCAATTTTATTAGAGCTAGAAAGAAGATTAAAATAGGGAACGTGGATGCCATAAAAAAGCCTATTATTAAATTTAGTATAGGTGCCAACCCAACACGCCTTTTGGTTAAGGTCAACTACAGTTGGGTTCACTCAAACTTTATATTGATTAGCTAGGTATATATGTATGTAAATATTTGTTTTTGAAATATTGTACATGGCAATTAGTGTGGTCTACGTTTTATCAAGAGTCTAATTAAATTATTATAATTATAGCATAATTTAGTGGTTCGTTTAAAAATCTGCCTCAAATTAAGACTTATAAAGTTGAAAGTTTGAATCATTAAAACTCAAACCCATTAATCCCATTCATTATGAGATTAGAGTTGATTCTACATTCAATTTGTTGTCTCTATTTTCATCCTTTTTGAAATTCTATAGTCATACTTAATTACTGTAATTAGCTAACAAATGAAAGGACCAAATTACTTGAAGTATACCATGGGCAGGTTTTTATAATTTATTTTAGACAGAAGCTTTCTTTCAAGATTTGTCTTGAATATTCTTTAGCAAGTTGTTCTTTTATGAAAAACTTTGATTTTTTCAAAGTTTATAGATCCTTCTCCTACATCGTCATAATCAATAGTTCATTTTGCACTCATCCAATAATCTATAGCCGCCCTCCTGCTTTGATCTATAACGTGCTGCTACAGCATCAACATGAGGCCTCTCTTAATCAATACTCAATCATATACTTAAATCAATTACTCTCCTCCCTCAGATATTAATATTAATTAATTAATCAACTAAACCCAACTCATATCTTTAATAATTATTATCATTGGTATGTAGCTCCTAGCCTTTTTCTTTTCTTTGCTTTTGATCTATAGTACACTCGACTCACACACTCATCACATGTCCTTAACTACTATAAATACACAAACCCCCTATCTCATTTCTCTTCAAGCCCTTAAAAGCTAGCTCTGTTGTATCTCTATAGCCATCTTCTCCTTCCTAGAAGCACTTTTTTTTTTTTTCTTTTTTCACAGAGGAAAATGGGTGGAAATTCTCCATGTGCCTCTTGCAAGTTGCTGCGTCGCCGTTGCGCCAAAGACTGCATCTTTGCTCCTTACTTCCCTCCTGATGATCCCCACAAGTTTGCCATTGTTCATAAGGTCTTTGGTGCTAGCAACGTTAGCAAAATGTTGCAGGTCTCTGCGCTTCTCTCTCTCTCTCTCTCTCTCTCTCTCAATCATCGGCATAACATGCATACGTACATAGATGCACATGTATATTTATGTATATCTAGTTATGTCTTCGTACGTGTATATATGTATGTATATAGTTAGATGTGGGTGCTAGCTAGTTAGTGGCAGAATCGTGATTTTCCTTTGGGGGAGACACAACGTATAAATGACAAACCTAAGAGGGCCATATCATAAAAACAGTAAATCTGACTATCTGAGGGGAAAGGGTCTCAACATAGTTCAGCCCCTGATACTAGTTGATTTAACAGATAAAATCAGAAAAAAGTTTGTGGGGTTTGAACCTCGCTTAACCTTGTATGTTTCATGATGATGCAGGAGCTTCCGGTGCATCAAAGGGCAGATGCAGTGAGCAGTTTGGTTTATGAAGCAAACGCCAGAGTGAGAGACCCAGTATATGGCTGTGTTGGTGCCATATCTTTTTTGCAAAACCAAGTGTCTCAGCTGCAAATGCAACTAGCAGTGGCTGAAGCAGAGATATTGTGCATCCAGATGCAGCAAGAACCGATGATGCCAACTCCACAAATAGACCCAGATGACAAGTCGTTTCTTCTCCAAAATAACCTCCCCCATCAATACCTCAATTTTACTTCATCGAGCAATAATGTAATTCATGACTCCCTCAAGAGAGAGAGCATCTTTGGACATGACATGGTTTCTTAATTAAAATCTGCCCTCTGTACGTTTTTCAACTTCTTGTTAATTAAATATTATGACTGGTAGTTAATCATTGTGAAAGTAGGTCATTAATTTGACACAGATGAATTTGTCTTAAACAAGGGTTGAGTAAATAGGGTCAACTTTAGCATGTGCATGTGAGAAGTTAACTAAACTAAAATCTTTTTCAAGTACGTACTTTAACTTGCTTATTAAACAAATTATGCTTCTACTTGTAAACTTGTGAGAGTTGGCAGGGCGGGTCGGTGACTTCTTAAAACTATATTAATTGACATAAATTCTTCAAGTTAATTTATTATTAGTTTATCAAACACCCATCTACTTTTCCTTGATAGCTAATGCTTCCATTTCATAACAGCTATAACTTCAAAGTCATGAAACCTCAATCCTGAAGATGTCCTACTAAGCCAACTTCTTGTAATCTTTTATTTTCTCAAACAAGTAAATATAAGAATTCTCCAAGTTACAGAAATAAAGCAGTGTTTGGTTGGCATGTAAGATAGGGCCGCTATTTGTATATATGCTTTTACATTTTGCAAAGATATAACCATTAATTCCACTTGACAAGGCCAAAATCTATCTCCCTACCACCAATGGAGAATGACCAAAACCAAGACTCCAGCATATAAATGAATCTAAGCGTAGATCATTGAATAAATAATGTGGCTTAGGCTGATATGCATAACATAAATTAAATTTTGAGGTACCAAAGTTTGCAATATATATATAGAGACACACACACACACACACACGTATATATAGGAAACAATAGATATTATTATTATTTTACTGTAAAATAATGTCGTATTACTTAATTTTTGTAGTAACTCGATTTCGTGTGAACTCCACAAAAGTGAAGAACTAATGCTTAACAATAGCTACATATTTTCCAATTATATATATTATCTCTAGACTACTTGCATAAATAAAAAAAAAAATCTCTAGAATACTTGCAAATCAAACTATTGATTATATGCTAATAAAATAGAAGAGAAAAGCATGAACTTGGCTTACTAATGCGTACGTGCCATCAGCTCACAAGTTCGTCTTCAAGTGTGTTCACGTGGGGCAGTGTGAGCAAGTGCTCAGTTCATGGGAAGTAGTATATGTGAAATTTTCAATATTATAATTTAATTTCTAAATCCATCTCTGATACAATTATGTGTCGAATCAAAGCAATAGTTTAAAAGAAGATGATATGAAAAAACAAAAGGGGGCAGGAACTGAGTGAAAGATTCCTCATTTGGCTTTGTTTAATCTTAAAGCATTTTTACAAGTCAAACTTGAAAGTTTTGCAGCAATATCCTTATCAACATACAGCTTTTTGTATAGCCCTTTTGAAGCAATTTGTAGCTGTACGCATGAGCTTATCAAACTCTATGATTATAAATTAGTGATTGATAGGCTTTATGGCTAGTTTGATTTGTCAACTTGTGTAACACATTCCACTGAGATCACGTCTTTTATGATTTGATTTTTTATTTTTTTTGTCTTTCTTTGCATTGGCTTCTTCTGACTCAACGTGTTTCTCTGGTGTTCATATATATGAGCTGCAATGAACATGCAATAAGTGTTTCATTCTTTCATGCTTCAATCGGACGCTTAAAATTTGTTCATCAAAAATTTGAAAATTACACGATCGTGCCACGTACTGGTATTATTCTCTAGAATGGTGATAGCGTCCTTGGGTACTAGAACAAATAATTTCCTAGCAACAACGGAAAGACAACATTTACCTAGATCTTAAGGTTTATTTTAATGGACAATTAGATTTTTTATTTTCCCTAACAACAAAGATAATGTTCACAGCTTAAATGTCTGTGCAAGTTCACATGATTCTGTTTGATAATATGCACATCAAATACTCGACCATTCTTATGAAAAAGTCAAGGCAGCCGAAAAGAAGCCATAAGATTTAATTATCTAATAAATAAGACAAAATTCGGGCATAGAACTTCTAAGAAAATTGACCCATTTTGGTTTAGTACATGAATGAACTTCCCGCCGGCTAGATCAGGATAGAGGTTAAGTGAGAGTCAAATGAAGTTTAAAGAAACAGAATTTAATTAAAAGTCACCATGAAAAGACTAAGGAACGCGCTTGCCTTTTTTTTTTTAAAAAAAAAAAAAATCAACTTCCATTTTTTTTTCTTTTTCTTTTTATAAATCTCAATGGAGACAAGAAAGATATGGAATCCTCATTTTCTCTTTTGAGGGCTCGAGGATAATACTTCCAATTCAATCAAATATCTTTCATTCTTTCGATTAATTATCTTATTTCTTGATCACTCTCATTTCATATAGGTTCCATTTATTTAAGGCCCTGTTCACGGTGTAGCTCTTCCTTTTTATTGTTCTATAGCAGTTAGTTTTGGAACTAAGCGCAGAGTCCAGTGTTCTTGATTCTTCAAGCCATGCATGCCTATACCCTCTTTCAATATCTTTGTTTAGTCTATGCGTTGGGGACTCACTGAACTCGAGAAAAATATTACCTAGACAAAAGACGATAGTCTCTAGTTTTGACTAACTCAGCTCTGCTCTTTTTCGGTAGAAAAAATGGAGAAGTTTGTTGTGTGGTAAACATATTACTAATGCCAATGTGTCATCACAGAACAGTTTTAGTGTAAGGAATAATCATACAACAGTTGCCAGATACAAACAACATTATTCTTCTTTTAAGGGGATGATAAAGTGCTAGAATATTAAGATTACTTATCTTTGACATCCAGTAGAAGAAATGGAGACTTGTCCATTTCTTGGACAATCATACAACAGTTGCCAGATACAAACAACATTATTCTTCTTTTAAGGGGATGATAAAGTGCTAGAATATTAAGATTACTTATCTTTGACATCCAGTAGAAGAAATGGAGACTTGTCCAGATTCTGGCTTGTCCCCTCAACACTGCATACTTGAATAATGAACTTGAGAGCATCAGTGTTTGAAGGAATGATGAGGTCGGAAATGTAAAATGATTCAACTCGTGCCACCCCAAGATACTCTTGTGTTGACTCTACCCTTCCATCCAGACTTCCGACTGCCTGTTTTGCTGGTTTCCCAAGATAGATATTATACTGGGGGAATACAGAATCATTCCCGTCTTTTAGTTTCCAGATGATCTTAGCACTTAGTGTTTTAGTACCCTGAGAATCTGAAGCAAATTTAACATATTGTGCCTCAACGAGCCATGAACTAGACAGAGGGAAGTCCGAGTTCTGTCCACTAGTTTTAATAGAAATATCCCCAAGGATTGCAAAATATTCTGCCGGAGTGTGAACTGATGCATTATCTTGAACATTTGATGCGGACTCTAGAGTCCGCCTGCTGTTTTCAGGCTCTGGCCTGTAGCATACAGCACTGATTCCTGTTATTGTGTATCCACCCATTATAATTCTAGCTTCCCGTGTGGCCCATTCTGTGGTAGTTTCTAGCATTTTAACTTGGCGTGGAACAATCAATTCACTGAATTTGGTTGAAGATTGGTCAATTCTACGGGATGCAAGAAGTACTGACTTTCTTTCTTTTCTGGCCGAAGAGAACTCGAGAAGGAGGCCAAGTAGAGAAGTTTCTTCTGATTTTACCTGCAATGGTGGTAATTCTCACAGTTAGTCTAGATGGAAGTAGAATTACACTGTGGATTATACTAAGGTAATTGGTGGGAAAAAGAAAAAGAAACTCAAAGTTCTTGCATGGATCCTAATGCCTGCTTGTGTACAGAATGTTCTAAGTTTCTAGTTTCAGAATGCAGGCATTGAATCAATCTCATTTGCACGCATGTTCTCATCAAATGGCCAGGTGAACGTAAGACATCAACATAAAACTTAAGTCTAGTATTAAAGCTGGTAATAATCATTTGAAATTGTGCTTTTCCTTCTTGATCTATAAAGAAATAGCTTACAGAATATGTGATATAAACAGGCAAATTCCCCAACAGAAGCTCTGCCTGAAAAAGCCTTGCAATGAAACTGGCATTCTCTTCAAGAGTTCCTTTAAACGTTACATTCCCCCCTCCACTATATGATGCTTCCTTGAAACTATAATTGCAAATAAATGATTAGGTGAGGCAGAGCTTTGATGCACAATATAGATCAATGGGTAAACTTCAATTAATCCCCTACTTAGAATGACAATCTTTAATCTACCCCCTTTTGCTGTTAAGAAGACAAAAAAATTCCTCAAGAAGCCCTCCATTTACCCTCATTTTCTGAACGAAAATTGGGGTAAATTGGGGTTTCACACTTTTGAGGGGTAAATTGAAGATGGTTATTTTATTTAGGGATGAATTGAAGTTTACCCTAAACAAATTAATGAAAAATAGAGATTGTGAACGAGGAATGCACTGTTGAGGTAATGTATGACAGCTTAAGCAACTAACAGCAAATCCCACCAAAACATGGAGATACTGATGTATTCTAATTCCATGCTTAGATCTAATTTTACTTTGGATGCTTTGCTCTTGAGTTTTGATGGCAGGAAAAATAGAGCTGTGCAAGAGGTTGAGCAGACCATTTTTCATCCTTTGGGACAACATACTTTCTTATTCTCATGATAAGACCTATAATCTGATGTATCACAGAAAGATCAAAATATATCAAATCAGATTACAGTACTTAATGGCTTAGACAACTTCCCATTACCCACATAAGAAAATGTATATCATGTGGCATACCATCCATGGAAATGGAAACTGTAAATCAGTTGAGATTTTACAAATATTAGGAGAAATAAACGATCTTTAAAACTTACTCAACAAGGACTTGAATAGTATCTGGATTAGGGTCATCTTTAAACTCAAGCATAGGCTGCCACAAGTATAGGGGAAAGTTAAAGCGGATAAAGAGTTTGATGGCTAGAGCAACAACAGGTCATGTTTACGTAGAACATTTTCATTTCTGGAGTAGTATGACTATTATTATTGTCAATATGACCACAGTTTTAAACTACAAAAAGTAAGAACAAAAGAAACACAGGTCTAATCAGTGCTTACCTGAAAGCCTTGGGAAGAAATGTTATTCCACGGAGTGTCTAACATTTGCTCCCCCTCAAGAGAAATATGTAAACCATGACCCTGAACAATGTTGTGATGGTCAGTATTCTATGAACTGGCATCTTATGAGCAGCAATTGACTGGTGCCCAGCACTAAGGTTTTAAATACAAGAACAGAGTATGAAATTTAACATAGTTGCTACCTGATCAAAATTTGAGTAGAATGGTAATACTTTGGGGTAATTTTGTAGAATTCCCCATGACTTTTCAACAAGGGACCACCAACTGCAGAAACGAACGTATATGAAAATGAAGCTTACCAAACCATTGTATAGATATTAGAGGAAACTATCTCAACAATGAAAGTAAGAGTTACACTGCTATAGATGAGCAGCATTGGAAAGATCTTCAAATAATTGAAGTAGTAAAACAGAACATAAATCATAGTCCGGGACAGGTCAGGTAAGAGGAACCCAAGTATCATTGAAAGAATTCAGCAAATTTTGAAAATTTGTGTGGCTTTAACACTAAAAGATATGAAAATCTGTTGCTATGAGGAAAAAGAGGAAAGTTTTGAAGACGAGAATAAGTTCAGAAGTGAATAGTGACATTTTTCAGCTATTTATGCTCCTAAGAAGAGGGTCCATATGGCGTCCCAGATGAGTGCTGTTCCCACCTTTGTGAAATACAGTAAACAGGGTATACTGATAGTAGCAAAAATACACAGCAGCTGTGTGTGTATGTGCGCAGAACTTCCACATTCATGGAATTTCACAAAGGATAGGAGGATTACTGATTTTGAGCAGTCTGAAAGTCAGGTGGCTGCTTAGTCTCATAGATCCATCCAGGAGCAAATATGGCAGCTGACACATCATCCTTCTTTATCACATCCAGAGCGACATTTGTCTGATTTACAAAGAATATAGTTACGAAAGAAAACTTTCCACACTTCAAAAAATTCAAACTACCAGAACTTGTACATAACTCTGTTTTACATAATAATATCTGGCATCATGATGTGAATATACTTTAAAACATGTCTAGTAAGTAAAGACTCAAAAGTACATATTACATGGGAGTTGAAGATAATTTCGCAACCAATAAATGAAATACGTCGAAGTATGCTACTTCAACAAGAAAAACAATCAAACAGGTAATCTTAATTTGGTTTGACAGAAAGATGAGCTAATTTATCTTGCTTACCGAACTAGTATGTCACCACAAGTGGGTAGAAGAGACTTTTGAAAAAAAAAAAAAAAAAAAATTCATAGAAGCGACTTAGAAGATGGAAAAATTCAAACTTCTCCTAATAGGGTCCACATTGAATGAAATCAATTGGAAGATTAGATATAATATAATATAGAATTAAAACGTAGACTGTAAGAAACTTTTAAGATGAAGATTCACAAATCTCATAAAGTTAACAGGTCACATACATTCCATTTTCCACCTCCAAAAGTGTTCCTTCCAAATACATCTATTCCCATGTAGACATCAAACTTCCTATCACCTGCAACAGCTGCTGAAAGCTTTGGATAGTCTTCCTACGAGGCAACCAAGAATTATTGAATACAAGAATCCACCATTAAGTTCCATACAAGGGGCAAAGATAAGGGCTTACCTTCCATGTATAGTTTACAAATATGCCGTCACATATATCAAAGAAAGGTTTATTTTTTTCATTCAGTTGGTCTTGCCAGTCAAGTTTCCCATCAATTGTAACACTGTCATACCTGCAAAAACAATATTAATCGATAAAATATAAATTCAAGACAAATTACTACAGCACAAAATTCAAGAGAACGTAGCATATCCTAATGGTCACACTCACCAGATAGCCAAAGATCCAGGCACTGAGGAGTGCATAGTTTGAGTTAAATGGCTGACAAATTCTTTCAAGTTAGGGATTTGATCTACATCCAGTTCAACCTCCATATTAATCTGCAAGTAACAGTTCCCATATCAACAACTGAAAGGGAGTGCACAGACGACACTCTATGTAGCACATAAAACTGAAAAAAGCTAGAAGAAAATCAAAAAGTCAGAGATTTAATAAAACCTATACCAGCCACCCATCAAAGCCCAAAGCAACCGCAAGCTATGCCAAGCGCTCAGCATAAGTATGAGCAGACTCCTTTGTAGATAGCAATTCAGTGGCAATAACTTTTCCTTCATCCCCTTCTGTGATGAAAGTCCCTAAAACCTATTATTCCATGAGCACAAGAGAAATATCATCATATACAATTAAAATTCCTCAAGTCATTCACTTATCACTCTCATGGATTGAGAATAAAGTACACCATCAATATTCAAAATGTCAAGCTACCAAAGGAATAAAAAATAAAAGGCAAATCATGGTCTATAATAATAATTAAAAAAAAAAACTCCCAATTGGATAGCCTTGCACCACCATGTCGTAATCATATCATGGATACCATCTAGACATTGTGAGCTTACACTGCACCAACTGTAAAGCATAGTACTTGCCCTCGGAAAAAATTTCTGCTCAGTCTCTATAATTATTGTTATAACAGCTATGGTCATTTCCCATAATTGATCAATCTTTCATTCAAGAATTTAACCCCCCACCCCCTACTCACACACAAACTCACAGAAAAAAAGGAAAATCGTCTTGATGAGTACATTGTCGTTGAACATATTATATTAAAAGATCATTAATAAAGTTGAATAAAGAAAAAGCAAACACTACAAAGAGTAAAAGCTTATATGAGGTTTTTATCCACAATCAATCATTTCCTCCCTTAAACTCCATACACTACAAACAGTGAAAGCAAACACAAAATTAAAACCAAGAAGCAAAGAAAACAAAAGCAAAACATAAAAGGCATGTCTTTTAATTTTCAACTAACTAAGCACTTATTGTTCAAGAACGAAATATAAATTAAAAAAAAAAGAAAAAGAAAAAGAAATTGCACTACCTTAACGCCATGTCTGTGAGCAGTGTTAGTCCAACAAGGAGGAGGCAAAGTGACCAAACTATGAGAAAAATAAACAAAAACATCCATCAAATGCCAATGCCAAATAGCGTAGGCGTCGGCATTGGTCCCACCTTGGACCCACTTATCATCCACGTAGCCACCTTGCATGTCATGGCAAACCAAAATCCTCGGCCTGGCAGGTAGAGTTGGAGACGCACCGTTCAGAGGATGAAGAGGAACAGTCGACTTATTAAAAGGGTAGTGAAAGGAGTCAAAGTAAGCGCGAGAGTGAAGATCTTGGAGGGTTTTAATGGGGTAAGAGATGGGAATCGACGGCTGCAATGGGTCGAACGGAGGAGGATCGACGGCTGAGGAGTCGTCGTTGGAATTGGACATGGTGATGAAGAGAACGAGGGAGTGGAGAGTTTTTTTAAGTGAGAGGAGGGAGTTGCGGAGAGTTTTTAGAGTTTGACGATTGATGTAAGTCCGAAGAAGATGATGAAGTATTATTATTATTAAGATACATGGGACGACGACGAAGACGAAGACGAAGGTCAAGTCTTGACAGTGAGTTTGGAACATGGCAGGAAGCTTCGCTTTTGCTGTGCCTTTAAATGCTTTTGTTGACTTCGTTCTTGGTCTTCGTCATCGCTTACAGTCAGTCAGTCAGTCAGTCGACTGTACATCAACAACTATTCTACAAGTGCTGGTGAATATAACATTGAAGCTTGAGACTACTCAGACACCTTCACCATTATAGAAGCATATTTCTTTCATCCATCTCTCTGTTACTATTCAGTTCCGTAAATTTTACCAACAATCACAAGGAAGAGCAAGTAAGCTAAGATATTTCTGGAAATTCGGATCCAATCAATTTCATTTGTACCGGTGTTTATCACATGCTTTAAAGTCATGGTTACTTCATAGCGAATGGCATAATTTATTCAACTGAATATAACAAGATCAAATACAGAATTACTGATTATTAAGAAATGCACAGGGAACTCCAGTGAGAGACAGTTCTTCTAATCTACAAAATTATTTAAATATTTTTGTATTAAGTGCCAATGGGGCAAGAAATTTCCCTGAGGTGTGACAGAACACCAATAATGCATATCATTAGAGGAGGGCAAAACAAGCTTTACATGGGTTGGGGCACAACCAGACGGCAGGTTAAGATTTCTTCTCATTGAGGGCTGACAACACCCAATCAACATCAAAACTTGCAGAATCATGACCTGCATGATGCACTTATAGCAACTCTTCTGTCCCCGTCATCTTTGCAAATTCACTTTCATCTATACTACCCTTTTTTAGCTTTTTTAATAGGCGGTAATCCCGGGCCAGCTCATCTTCGTCTTCGATTGCCTGGGTAGCACGTCTCTGTTTTGCTGTTTTCTTCCTCATCACAGTAGTTGCAGCATCTGAGGCCTTGTTTGGTTTCTGTCGTTTTGGTTCTTTCTGCTGTGCCTCTTTCTTTGCTTGCAAATTCTTCTTCCTTTGTTTCTCACGTGATTTATCCCTGATTTAATATAGTTATCAGCTATGGTCACAGGCGTACACAGATCTTAAAAATAAAAAAATAAAAATTAATTCCATCAATGCTGCATATGTGAAAAAGCATAAATGATAAGAGGAATGTGATGTTGGATGATTCTTATACAAAAATCATAAGGTTTCCCATCATTTTCCTTTCAATACTGAAAAAAGAGGCAAAAGAAATTCAGCTAATTTTGCTGCAAGTTTGCCTTGGAAACCAAAAAGGTTTTGAACAATGGTCTGTCTGAACTTGGTTGAAAAAATAAATTTATCTTTTAAAAATATTGAAAGAAGTCAATATCTTGCTAAATGAAAAAGAAGAAGACTGGTTGTGAAGTGAAAGCATTTAAGAAATTCACAAATCGAATATGGGGTTTCTTCCTCTATGATGACTTCCATGTCAATTGTCAATGCAAATTATTAGGCTCTTTGATTCTATTTAATCAACAAATTTTGATAACACATTGTTAGTTCTTACTTGTACTTGATGTCCTCCAACTTGATGTCTTTAACTGGGACGAAACCCTTGGTGGAAAGAGAATGGATCTTTACCTCAGACATTGAAGGAAGTTGTAGTAAGCCATAACCCATAGCCAATTTCCCGACCTCAAGTTCTTTCCACCTATATAATATGATGGATAAAAAACATTATAACGAAACAATAAAAAATGCAGAGAGAAATTATGGATAGAAGGCAGTAGTGACCTGAAGATATACGAGCAGTGATGCTCTTTATATGCACGTATATAAGAAACAAATGCTCTGAGACCTTTCTCCATGACATCACGGTCTTTTTTTGCTGCAGATCGAATCTGAAACAAGTTTTGATACTATGTTGGATCAACCATTTTCTTCTCACTACACACCGGAATATATAGAACAAATTTCCAAAACCAAAAACAATGGAAGAGAATAAGATAGAAATCATGATCACCTCAGGAACTACATCAGAAGCATCATCAGAGCATTTCCTCTCTTGAAGAGGAACCCTTCTTATCCGCAGGAATTCTACATAAGCTTCCTCCTGAACAAGTATAATTAAATTAATTTCCCTAGAAATTTTTCTTTAACAAGAATAGTACATGATAAGGGAGTCAGTATGCGGGTGAAAGACACCTTGGGTGATAGGAAAACAATGGAGCGCCCTTGTCTACCCAACCTAGCAGTTCGACCAACTCTGTGAACGAAAACATTTGGATCTTGAGGGGGATCATACTGCAAGATAACAAACACATTAACCACCACACATAAAGTAACACGGATAATGACTGGTCTACTTTTCTGCAATTTACAAAGTCACCTGCACTATACAATCAACACCAGGAATGTCAAGTCCACGTGCAGCAACATCCGTACATAGAAGAATGCCACTTGAAAGAGATGTAAATGAAGCTAATGCTTTCTCCCTAGCAGTCTATTTGTAATCAAAATCAATCAAAATGAGTAATAATATACACCAGCCGACTTCTGAAATTGTAATATAAGATTCTGAGGATATTTCAATAACTAACATCCTACCTGCTTCATCTTTCCATGAAGAGGAATCAACGAGAGACTCTTCAAAACAGCCAGACGTGGAAGAACAACTCCCCAGTAGTCAACACAAGCACAAGTCATGAAATATCTGAAGACATACATTAATCCTATTATGAAATTATGATTAATCATAGGCCATTAACTACAAAAAGATAGCATCATCCATCCTCTGAGAAATTTCCATGCTGAACTTACATTATAATCTTTTTAGACTTGTTCTTTATAAGCAGATCAACAAGTTGTGATGGTTTCTCATCTGGTTCACATTCCAAATACTGCAGAATCAGAGGAGAAATTAATTCAGAATAAATGCAGAACTTACAAAGACTATTAGTGTTCAAATCATAACAAAGGGTTACTATTTTTGTCAAATTAGGGGGGGGAAATCCAATTAGTCTGAAATGACATCAAACATGAATATTTAGCACAACCCAGAGTTTGCTTTATGGCTTTGAAGAAGAGGATAAAAAATTAATTCAAGTGACTTCCAGATTCAATAAATGTCTTCCAGGATCTAATATGTCAAATTAAAATTCCAAAAATCATTATTTGAGTTTATTTGGCTTCAATTCTGTTTAACCACATGCAACGTAAATTGCAACCAAAATATATTCACACACAACACCTCAAGATGAAGGCCTAAAGGTGTTTTCGAAGAGGCTAGTTGCTGCGATGATGCCGATACATGATGTGATTTTGATTCTGCTCGCACTTCAACCCTCACAGGATTCCTCAGCCCTGCTTTGGATAGCTCTTCAACTGCCTCAGTTTGAGTAGCTGAAAAAAGGCCAGTTCTACGAAGTTTAGGCAGGCGAGATATGATGTAACTGATCTGTTTCTGGAATCCCATATCCAAGAGCCTGTCAGCCTCATCTAGAACCAAAATCTGCACAACCAGCAAGATGAAGCTGTAAGGTCACCAAAGTACAGGATCCAAGTATTATCTTTGTGAAAAATTGTTCAAAAATTACATTCTAAATTAGTGTAATCTTCAGTCATAATCATTAAACATCTGTCAATTGTCTAGTTAAGTCTTCATTAAACAAATCCAGAGGCTACTGATCCTTGCACTCATTGTGCATTGTCAACTGACAAACTATAAATTCAGCAACATGGATTAAAAGTCCTCTAGATAATCACTAACAACAAAAACAAGGTGTGAATTGAAGCCAAGATTTCCATAAAATAGAAAAGACAATGAAGATCATCAATCTCTATCCAAACCAAGATTAGAAATTAATACATTATAGAGAATCAAACATCCAAGCAACTACCTCAAGGTTCCGAAAATCCAAGACATCCATACGTTCCATTATATCATATAGCCTCCCAGGTGTCCCGATCAACAAATTTGCTCCTTCTTCCTCTATTTTCTTCACATCTGCTTTCACCTCCACACCTCCCACAAGAAGCACAGACTTAACATCCGGTAAAGTTGAGATGAACGGCTGTGCAACATGGTATATTTGCGATGATAGCTCCCTTGTTGGTGAGATAATCATCCCCATTATCTGCTCTCAATTCAAAAACTAATTTCTCAACAAAGTAATCACTAAAAGCAAATGCAATTCACTCGATACATAATAAAATTGCCAGTGCAATGCAATCAATTTATTTAGAATCAACTACAACTAGAAGTAAAAACTATTCAAGTACTTAGAAGAACTATTTGACTATTTTCTAGTGCGGTGCTAAGAGAAGCAAAAGTGCTCACGCAAAGTGCTTTTCAAAGAATCAGTAAGAGTTTTTGTAGAAAATTTAACTGAAAAATAAATCATATGCATTTTTTGGGTAAAAAGTAAAAAAAAAAAAAAAGCTATTTGAGCTCGTTGAGTTCATTTAAATATAAATTTCTATGTTTTAATTTAATTTTCCTGAAGCTTCTAGGCAGCCAAACACAAATGAGAAAATGTTTTGGACCTGGTGGGGTTTCCGAGCAGAAGAGGCACGGCGGAGGATCTCCACTAGAGGGACGACAAAAGCTAGGGTTTTGCCAGAGCCGGTGGCGGCGTCCACGGCTACGTCCTTGTAGCTGCATAACAAAGGGATTGTGGCAGCTTGAACAGGCGTGCAAAACTCAAAGCCGGCTTCAGCTAAGGCTTCGAGAACTGGCTCGGAAAGCGCCGGCTTCAAATCGGAAAAGCGAGTTTCTGTTAACGCTTTGTTCGGGTTGGACTCCATTCTAACGGTTCAAGGCAAGCGCGGATTCGGAGTCAGATAGCATCCATTGATACCTACTGAAAACATATCAAATCAGTCCCTTAATTTTATATTTATTTCTCGATGAAAAACAAAGGCTTCGGTAGACAGTGGAGTTGTTCTACTGTAGAGAACTGACGGTGATCCTTACGTTATAGTAATAAGTGTAGATTTAATATTTATTTTTATGATCGTACGGTTATCAACAATATTTTACCATTGAGTAGATAATTTTTTATGATTGAGCGGTGAAAATTATGAGCATGACCCTATTATTGAATAATGTAGTATAACTACTATAAATTAACATTCTTTGAACCATAAAAAATCTATTAATTTAATAAATATTAGTACATCGAGTACATCGAGTAAAGTTGTATGATACATTTTAATTAAATCTTGTTTAAATGTATCAATCACTTAATAATTCATTGATTAGATTGTACAACTAGATTACAATTATATAGTAACACATTAGAAGAGCACTTGGAGGAAATATATTAAGTTGACCTCTCTCTTATTCCTCTTCACATATTACATTAGTATAATAACAGAAATTAATTTCAAGCACGAAACATTGAAAATTTATTTATCAAAAACCTCATAGACATATGATATATATTTAGTTTCAATTCAGGTAATTATTAATATACCTATTAATTGGGTCGGTAGAAAAACAAGAATGTTTTGAAAGTTTTTTATTTAATAACTTCTCAAATGATTAAGTTATCATGTTGGTCCCAAGTTGGGAGAAAAAAGTAATTATTTAATCAAGATTATGAATTTATCGAGTATTAATTTAATGAAGTTCTGTTGTATAGTCAATTTTTTTATTTTTCTATTTTTTACTAATTTTATAGTCAATGGACAAAAGTAGCCATCATTAGAACCCCCTTTGGGATTATAGTTAAAATGCTATAAATAATTTATTTCATAAGTTTTGGTAAAAATGGTGTTTGATAAATTTTTTAAAATGTTATTTATTTTATAAGTTTCTACATTTTTGCAGCAGACTTTTAAAGTTTTTTATAAACAACTTATTAAATAGAGTACCACACTTTTTTAATTTTTTATTGTAATTTTAATATTTTAACAAAAGGATAAGTATATCTTACTTTTTCACAAACTCTTATATGCTTATATACAAACAAAAGAAAATTTACACTTATGTTTATTTAGGCCATTATATAATAAAATAGTACTTTGATAATAAATTTACCAAAGACACATACTTTTTTTTTAAAAAAACTGAAAGTAATTACAATAACACAATTTACTAAACACTGAGTTATTTTTGTTAACATATATGTTTTCATAATGTTGATTTTGATGATAACAAACAAGATTAAGAATGATATATTTTTTAAGCTCAAATTATTTTTGTGAAATCATTCTTTAAATACATGAAATGTTTGTCATCATAAAAAAGGGGGAGATTGTTAACATATATGTTTCCATAATATTGATTTTGATGATAACAAACAAGATTAAGAATGATTAATCTTTTAAGCTCAAATTAGTTTTTATACATTTTAAATAAATCATTATTTTTACATTATAAAGGTTTTATATTTAATGGAAAAATGATTTTATGAAATTGATTGTTTTTAGTTTTTTAAATAAATCATTATTTTCACATTATAAATATTTCATATTTAATGGAAAAATGATTTTATGAAATTGGTTGTTTTTCAAAGTTTATGGTTTAATTGAAAGAATTTTGAATACTTTGAAATAAACAAGTATTGCTTGAAATTTTGGTAAATGACTTATTTGAAAAGTGTCATAGCATCTTTGGCATATCATAATTTCAAAAAGTTTTGGGATTAACAAAATATTATTTAGAAATTCTGAAATTGGACTTATTTGTAAAGTTTCATAACGTTTTGGGCCGTAGTATAGTTTTGTAAAGTTTTGAGGTCAAACTATAATTTCAAAAAATAATGCACTGTGAGTAACGGCTAGTTTTTGAGTTCAAACTATATAAACTCAAAACCAATTCATTTTTGCAAATCCAAGCAAGCAAGAACAAGTGCACACAACATATATTGAGCTTCAACTTCTTGAATCATCATTCATTAAATCATCTTTGTTCTTCAATTTGTATATCCACTCTTAAAGAGAGATTCATTGTTGTGTTTTTCATTTCTCATCAAATTGTGAGAGTACAAGTGTGAAAAACACTTGGGGTGAAGAGATTGAAGATATAATCTCTTGTTGTAAAAGTTCATTGACACCTTGAAGTCAATTGTAAACGTTTGAAGTCTTAGAAAGGCTTGGATAGTGGAATCCTCAAGTTTGGATCGCTTGGAGGCGTGGACATAGGCGGGGATTGCCGAACCACGTAAAAATTCATGTGTTTGTTTCTCTTCTCCTTTACTCTTTAATTATTGTGCTTTTGTTGAACTTATTGCTTTCAATTTTTATTAAGACATTAGATTACTTGTTGTGTGAATTTGCTAGGATAATTTTTAAATTTCCAATTCACCCCCCCTCTTGGGTTGCAAACTTGTATTTTGAATTTTTTCAACTAGCAACTTATTTCAACCGCACAACATAAAACATCTTATTCCATCCACTACAAGAATTCTAAACTAGTCCTGAGTCTATTGCTTAGTCATTTGTGTACACTATTTGAAATGAAGTTGTGGGTTTGAGTTTTCATGTATTTATGGTTTTTTCGAAATCCACACAATAAAAACTAATGTGGGTAAGCAAATAAGAAGTGTAGGCCAACAACCTCATTAGGAAAGCACTGGCCATGGTAATGGTGTTTTAAGGTTTTAGGATTTTATGGGTGGGTAGAGAATGGTGCATTTTAGAAAGTGAGTGTCCATAGTATTGATATTTTATTAAATAAGAATATAATTTACTTATTTATATTAAATGTGTGTTTTTAAAATTTTTCCAAATGAACTACCAAACAGTTTCTTAATCTTAGACCAATGACCAGCACTCACTAACGTAAACTCCTGAGACCGGGAATTTGGTCTTCTTATGAGGACTTGGTTAACAGAGCACTGCAAATTATGCATTTAATTAATAAAATATTAATGGGCAGGGATCTAAATGATAATATCCCCATAATAAACGAAAACCATTCATAAATAGTAAAAAGGATTAAACAACGTCGTTTAAAAGCCCTATAAATTGTACAAAGACAAGCGGCTGCAAAACCCTTTAGCTTTTCTTCTCTTGAACCTCTCATCACACTAAGCAGTAGCCGACATAGACATCGAGGAGAGAAGACGGCTCGTATCTGGTAACTTAACAGCCCTTCTCTTCGTCATTCATTTAACTTTCTGTCGATGCAAAATGTATAAACCCTACTAACCTTGAATAGTACTTTTTTTTTTCTTTTTAATAGAAGAAGTCGTCATATGTATTAGATTGAAAACGAGTTCTATTTATTTATTTATTTTTGTTAGGCCGAACCTGTGATTGCTTGACTGATTGATGTCCGTTAATTGGTTTTCACTGTGTTAATTTGATAGTATGTTTTTGATTCTTCATGAATAAAATTATAAATTTTGTGCGTGAATTCTGTATACAACTATTATTTGTGTGCTCGAATTCAATATTACATTAACAGAGATGTATTGAACAAATATGATGTTCTGCCTGATTCCCAAATTATTATGATTATGATGATGACAACGATGATGATGATGATGATGATGACAACGATGATGATGATCATGATGATGATGATGATGATGATCATGATGACGACGACGATGATGATGATGACGACGACGATGATGATAACGACGATGACGATGATGATGACGATGACGATGATGATGATGATGATGATGATGATGATGATGACGATGATGATGATGACCATGATGACGACGATGATGACGATGATGATGATCCATAGAACCCAAATTAGCTCAACCATCATGGAAGGCCAATCTATCACTAGACCTCCATTTTTCGACGGAAATGATTATCCTTATTGGAAAATTAGGGACTGGTCGTTGAAACAAGACATCTGTGCTTTAGCAGCAAACTAAAGTCGCAAAGGGGCAGCTGATGTAAATAGCTGGTGATGCGAAGGGTAGATCAGGGATGAAACTTTAATTGGAGTTTGGTGATGGACGGATGTGATTGGTGATGAGTCAGGATTTTGTCTGTGGGACAGGTTTTGAATTGCGAAATTTGATGCGTTGGAGCACGTGTGAGAGTTGTCACTCGCTCCTTCTGCACTTCTTGCTTTTACTAATTGTGGCTTGATTATGGCTTAATGGGTACTTCCATAATTGCTTACCCAATCTTCAATTTTACAGCGAAGGTGTGTGTGTATATATACATATATAAATATATCTCTAAAGGCAAGTCAAAAAAAGGGAAAAATGCAAAATTGAGTTACTAATAAATATTCGTAATGCGCTTTTAAATATGCTCAGATTTTTTTTAATCTTTTTATCGGATAAATCTATAGAAATTTCCCCCCTTAAGATGAAGTCACAACGACTATCAAATAATCCGCACACCCACCCACCCCTGTTATGGCTTAATTTGACTCCTAGCTTCAATTAACTAAACACGGTTCAATTAAAAAAAAAATTGAAAAAACAAATATAAATGTTTGTAGGGTCCAACTATGATATCTATTTGTATCATATGTTACACTGCTAAATGATTAGAAAATCAAATAAAATAGATAAAATCTGATTATCTAATAATGCCTTCACAACCTTAACTTTAATGCAGAATTTAAATAATTTTAGAGTAATGATATAGTCAAAAACTCTTGTACAAACTTATTTTGTATAAATTGATGTGCCATAATAAAATTGGTTAAAATAAATATCTCTTGCCCCACATAATTTATTTATATTATTTTATGTTTTCATTCAACCAATGAATTGATGCCACATCATTTTGTATAAAATAAATTTGTATAAGAGTTTGTAGTTGTATCATCAATCATAATTTTAACATTTTTTCAAAGTAAAAATGTGTTAGATCAAGACTTTTTGCCGACAATCTTCAACTTAAGAGGAAGATATTTTGCAACAAAGGTTTTTCTATTCTGTAACTCATTGGCACATCAACCTTTATTTATGCTCTTGTGCTTCTTCTTCTTCTTCTTCTTACGACATTTGTATGTTATGTATGTTATGTATAATATACATCACTAAGAAGACAAGTCGGACAAGTGGGAAGAAGAATGGAATAAAGAAGCGCAATGATCTAACTAGATAAAGAAATTTCATCCATTCATTAATCTTACAACAGTTGTATGTTATGTATAATAGTCCTCATCGACTTTTCACTACGATCTTATTACCATGTGATAAATTTGTATCGAATGTAAGATACAACTATTCGAGGGTAGCACCTCTTCATTCCATACAATTATATCATAAAAAAAAACTTTAAAAATAACAGTTGTATAAATGTTATAACAGTTACACATTTGATTTTTTTTTTTACTCAATATCATCATCGTGGATCTTATTAAATTACATATGATATAACTTGTAGTAACCAATAAATAATTTTTTTATCTAGCTCAATTGTAGTTAGCCAAATAACTAATGCGTTATGGGAAACAACTCATAGGTTGATCGTTGATGTAAGTTACGTTTGTTGTAACTTAGTTGTTTCCCATTATTGTACCTTTCAATATATATATATATATATATATATATATATATATATATATATATATATATATATATATATAATCAAATAAAAATATTTTCTTTTTAACAGAGCAAATATGCTACTAATAAATAAAAAAATACAAAATTTTAACACATTAACAAATAAAAAGATGTAATACAGTTAATGTAATAATGCAAATCAATGCGTTAAACGCATTGAATGTCAAAAGTTTGACAATAGCACTAATCTTTTAGTCTATTATTTATCCTCAAAATATTTGTCTAAACAATCTACAGTCTAAACCGTTGATAAAAAAACAGTGATCTAACTAGTGATGTATTAAAATCCAACAATAACTAATTTTTTTTTCTATGGCAACTTTTAAGTTACAGGATGAAAATAAAGATAAGAGTCGACAAAATTTTGTACATATTTTACAACGTTTGATTAGTGAAGTTTCAAAAATTGAATCAAGTCCAATCCGCTTAGAACCAAACGACGTCGTCCGTCAAAATTTCGTTGATCAACGCTCCATAAATTGTCTAATATAATTTCCTAAAGGATGAGGACTATGCCTGTTGAGTCTAGTCTAAACCCCAGCTCAAAACATTAAAAAATTTGACATTTTGCCCCTAAAAAGAGCATGGATGATCGTATTGGTGAATTGCCAGATGATATTTTGATAAGTATTTTATCTCGCTTAACAATTGATGAGGCAGCAAGAGCCAACGTTTTATCATACAGATGGCGATATTTATGGAGATCTTTCACTGGTTCTTTGGACTTTATCAACCCCTACTAAATTCGGCGCTTGGCAATTTTTTCTGATCCATTACAAATCTGAAGATAATTATTTCATTCCCGTGAAAAGGCGAAACTTTATAAATCTTGTTGATGCAATTTTGGGATTACTTCAAACTAAATATTTACAATAGTTAAGAATTTGTTGCCCCCTTAAGTCTGATTATGATGTTGATAGTTGGATTCATCAAAGGCTTGAGTTAGACTTTAATGAGTCAAAGAAAGGCGATCATGAGTTACATACTTTTTCACCATATTCAGATACTTCCAGCTTCAGTTCACTTATGTCCCTGCGTTTAACCGATGTTGATATACCTGAAGAGACTCTTCATTATTTGCTATATTACTGTCCGTTGCTTGGGGAGTTAAGGCCGAAGGTTACTGAGAGATTGATGCGTATTAGAGTCTCTGGCCGATCACTCTATTTGAAGTGCTTGGAGGTTCAATTTTTTAATGCCAGTTAAGCTAGAACAATCCATGTTAGTTGATCTACGCGCTTGTTGGTAGTTTTCTTCCACAATTAAGTACACTGAAAGTAAACCCGATGCCTGTTACTGTAAGTAGGTTCAATTTTATTCTTTTTATTTTTACATTACCCTCGTGCATTAGCCAATATGGAGACTTCTATGTATTTCTAAATTTCCTAATCTGAAGCATTTGGAAATGACTTTGGCTACAGCTGATCGAGATTGCTATCATCTCCATGTTGCTTTTTTGAAAGCATCTCCTTTATTTTAGGAATTCACGTTGAAGGTGGATGTTTCCCCTTCTTTTGATTTGAAATTTGAAATATTTGTTGTTTGAATTGCTGAACAATAAAATTTCACTTTTGATTCTGTGTGCACGTGTCTGGTTAAATGGTTTCCCCATAAGAGTGTTCCTATTTCATTTTCAAATCGCATATTTATGATACGAATGTGTTAATCCCTTGTCTGCTGTTATCCCATGCAGTGGAACCTTGTATATACGTACAAAACATCAAGGATGATCCTCATTTAAATCTTAGAGGAGTATCATTCATTGGGTTTGAGGGGCGTGAGGTAGATGTTGAGTTTCTGAAAGACTTGCTTGAGAATGCTGTGAGGTAGGAGAAGATGATCCTTGTAAATCACATTTTACGGGAAGTCCAATGTGTTGTGCGCGGAATGCGGAATTAAGCGCACCAAATAATTATAGAACAATAATGGACACAAAATTTATGTGGTTCGGTAATTAAACCTACATTCATGGGAGCAAGAGAAAAATAATCGTATTATTAACAAATTTGAGTAAAGAAATCTCACTTTTTCAGAACCCAAATACACCTAGTATTCTCACACACACTTTTCAATTGCTCACACTCTCAGAACTCTTAAAAGCTTATAAACTTATAAGCTTAACAATTTTGGGATAATTTAGAATGAAGAAATGGCTTCAATTTATAGGCTTTAAGCTTGCACTATTCCACCTAATCCCTCTGCAATTTGTCAATCTTCATCTCGGTCAATTTGACAAATTTTGCTAACTTTTCTATTTTTCTTCATTTGGTGCAAGATTGTCAAATGCCAAATATTTTACAGTTTGCAATTTGGTGCCGACTTTGAAAAACAAAAACAATACATGTGACTCACTTTTCTTTTTCAACCAAAACTCTTTGACTTTTCAACACAATGGTGTGGTCTTACAAGAGAAGTAAGGGTTACAAGTGTGGTAGGATGTGTGAAATTGAGTCGGCAGCGAAATTCCCTCATCTAGAACTTATGACGCCAGAAATCCTTGTGCCATTAACTGATCTATGCAATGTGTTATGCTAGATACCGAGACAAATACGAGATGCTGTAATTGATGTCTGCGAAATTGTTATCAGAAATAACTTCGATCAATTCTGTGATTAAAAACACCATGTTTGTGTACCCTATATTTTACTTTGTAAACCACCACACAAAGCAACCCAAAACCCGAGAGCTCCCCACTCAAACGATGGCGACCTTATCCACGTCATCATCGCCACCAGAACATTGCTGGAATCCTTGGCAACAACATGATGAAAGGCGCTGCTGCCTACATATGCAAGGAGCACCGGCTTAGCTAGCGAAGGGCTAACTTCGTGTAGAACCATGTATCTTTAGTTAATTAGATATAATTGTTTAACTTAAACAGTATTATACTATTATTTTATTCTTAATATCACGTTCTTCCAATTTTTTTTTTAATATTTTTATTTGTATGAATACTTGTTTTCTGAAAAAACAAGCAATAATGGTGGGAAAAGTGCCGAAGTCCCAAATAACGAATTCTAACTATGCCATTAGTGTGTTAGCAGTTATTTAATCTTTTAAGTTTTTTAATAGTAGGTTATAAAACACCATCGTATTGCGATGCAATTTAGAAGCTTTAACTCGTATTAACATTAATCAAGTAAGAGACTAATATTTTAATTAATTAAATGCAAATCACTTTCGCATATTATTTTTTTATTTTCCAATAATGTAATATTAGAGTATAGATTATAGAGGCGTTTGACCTAGAATTCGGTTGAGTGATTTCAAGCATTTTTATTTAATTAGTCACCCGTGTTTAAATCTTGGATGAGATAGGAGGTTATAAATTGATTAGAACTTTGTACACTCGTCAGTCTTTGCACTAGAACTTAGAATGAATTAGTTTGGCATTAATCTCATAGTTATCTAATTGAATTGTTTAACCAAAGCATGTTAATAGATTTGATTTTTAAGAAAAAAAAAATTAATGAAGTTATTGTTCATAAAATGATAAAATGACAAAGGTAATCCAATTAAAGTAGTTTTTTCACCGAAGATTTTACCAAATTTTTACTGTTAATCATTTCTTTCAACTTCCAAATGGATGTTCCAATATATCTTCTTGCTATTTCTTCCCCGTTACTAGATTTAATAAGTGTTCATGACGAATTACCAGAGCGTCGGGATAATTACTTTTTGCTTCCCTTTTTCTGCTGCAATATGTCTTCAATGATCGTAACACCGAGCACTTTCATGCTGTTGATCATGTCGTCGGAGATCATCATAGCGTTGTCTCTTATCAAGTCTACCAATTATAACCTCTTGAGACTGATGTCGGTAATTTGTGCAAATGTGCTCATTGTAGGTTTGTTCCCTTCGTTGGTATGGTCACTTAGTTGAGCGAAGCTCCTCTATGAGTTGTTGTACGAGCTATCATTTGTCGTTGAGAGCATATTCTAATTGTTCTTGCCACTAATGCATGTCCTCAAGTTAGAGGAGCTAATTCATTTTCAACTTGATCTCTGTCATCCTTGGGATTATTGGTGCCAACATCTTCAGAGGATCTAGAGGAACAGTGCCATTCAAGTCTTGAGTCACTATTATGAAGGAAATGGCGGAGGCCATAGGCATTTTGTGTTTCAAGAAATGAGGTTTTTTTTTTTCAACGTTCCCCATAGACGGTGTCAACTGTTGACACCAAAAATTCACATCATATACTGTTCACAGCTTAAATGTCTGTGCAAGTTCACATGATTCTGTTTGATAATATGCACATCAAAGACTCGACCATTCTTATGAAAAAGTCAAGGCAGCCGAAAAGAAGCCATAAGATTTAATTATCTAATAAATAAGACAAAATTCAGGCATAGAACTTCTAAGAAAATTGACCCATTTTGGTTTAGTACATGAATGAACTTCCCACCGGCCAGATCAGGATATAGGTTAAGTGAGAGTCAAATGAAGTTTAAAGAAACAGAATTTAATTAAAAGTCACCATGAAAAGACTAAGGAACGCGCTTGCCTTTTTTTTTTTAAAAAAAAAAAAAATCAACTTCCATGTTTTTTTCTTTTTCTTTTTATAATTCTCAAGGGAGACAAGAAAGATATGGAATCCTCATTTTCTCTTTTGAGGGCTCGAGGATAATACTTACCAATTCAATCAAATATCTTTCATTCTTTCGATTAATTATCTTATTTCTTGATCATTCTTATTTCATATAGGTTCCATTTATTTAAGGCCCTGTTCACAGAATAGCTCTTCCTTTTCATTGTTCTATAGCAGTTAGTTTTGGAACTAAGCGCAGAGTCCAGTGTTCTTGATTCTTCAAGCCATGTATGCCTATACCCTCTTTCAATATCTTTGTTTAGTCTATGTGTTGGGGACTCACTGAACTCGAGAAAAATATTACCTAGACCAAAAACGATAGTCTCCAGTTTTGACTAACTCAGCTCTGCTCTTTTTCGGTAGAAAAAATGGAGAAGCTTGTTGTGTGGTAAACATATTACTAATGCCAATGTGTCATCACAGAACAGTTTTAGTGTAAGGAATAATCATACAACAGTTGCCAGATACAAACAACATTATTCTTCTTTTAAGGGGATGATAAAGTGCTAGAATATTAAGATTACTTATCTTTGACATCCAGTATAAGAAACGGAGACTTGTCCATTTCTTGGACAATCATACAACAGTTGCCAGATACAAACAACATTATTCTTCTTTTAAGGGGGATGATAAAGTGCTAGAATATTAAGATTACTTATCTTTGACATCCAGTAGAAGAAATGGAGACTTGTCCAGATTCTGGCTTGTCCCCTCAACACTGCATACTTGAATAATGAACTTGAGAGTATCAGTGTTTGAAGGAATGATGAGGTTAGAAATGTAAAATGATTCAACTCGTGCCACCCCAAGATACTCTTGTGTTGACTCTACCCTTCCATCCAGACTTCCGACTGCCTGTTTTGCTGGTTTCCCAAGATAGATATTATATTGGGGGAATACAGAATCATTCCCGTCTTTTAGTTTCCAGATGATCTTAGCACTTAGTGTTTTAGTACCCTGAGAATCTGAAGCAAATTTAACATATTGTGCCTCAACGAGCCATGAACTAGACAGAGGGAAGTCTGAGTTCTGTCCACTAGTTTTAATAGAAATATCCCCAAGGATTGCAAAGTATTCTGCCGGAGTGTGAACTGATGCATTATCTTGAACATTTGATGTGGACTCTAGAGTCCGCCTGCTAGGCTCTGGCATGTAGCATACAGCACTGATTCCTGTTATTGCGTATCCATCCATTATAATTCTAGCTTCCCATGTGGCCCATTCTGTGGTAGTTTCTAGCATTTTAACTTGGCGTGGAACAATCAATTCACTGAATTTGGTTGAAGATTGGTCAATTCTACGGGATGCAAGAAGTACTGACTTTCTTTCTTTTCTGGCCGAAGAGAACTCGAGAAGGAGGCCAAGTAGAGAAGTTTCTTCTGATTTTACCTGCAATGGTGGTAATTCTCACAGTTAGTCTAGATGGAAGTAGAATTACACTGTGGATTATACTAAGGTAATTGGTGGGAAAAAGAAAAAGTAACTCAAAGTTCTTGCATGGATCCTAATGCCTGCTTGTGTACAGAATGTTCTAAGTTTCTAGTTTCAGAATGCAGGCATTGAATCAATCTCAGCACGAATGTTCTCATCAAATGGCCAGGTGAACGTAAGACATCAACATAGAACTTAAGTCTAGTATTAAAGCTAGTAATAATCATTTGAAATTGTGATTTTCCTTCTTGATCTATAAAGAAATAGCTTACAGAATATGTGATATAAACAGGAAAATTCCCCAACAGAAGCTCTGCCTGAAAAAGCCTTGCAATGAAACTGGCATTCTCTTCAAGAGTTCCTTTAAACGTTACATTCCCCCCTCCACTATACGATGCTTCCTTGAAACTACAATAGCAAATAAATGATTAGGTGAGGCAGAGCTTTGATGCACGGTATAGATCAATGGGTAAACTTCAATTAATCCCCTACTTAGAATGACAATCTTTAATCTACCCCCTTTTGCTGTTAAGAAGACAAAAAAATTCCTCAAGAAGCCCTCCATTTACCCTCATTTTCTGAACGAAAATGGGGGTAAATTGGGGTTTCACACTTTTGAGGGGTAAATTGAAGCTGGTTATTTTATTTGGGGATGAATTGAAGTTTACCCTAAACAAATTAATGAAAAATAGAGATTGTGAACGAGGAATGCACTGTTGAGGTAATGTATGATAGCTTAAGGAACTAACAGCAATCCCACCAAAACATGGAGATACTGATGTATTCTAATTCCATGCTTAGATCTAATTTTACTTTGGATGCTTTGCACTTGAGTTTTGATGGCAGGAAAAATAGAGCTGTGCAAGAGGTTGAGCAGACCATTTTTCATCCTTTGGGACAACATACTTTCTTATTCTCATGATAAGACCTATAATCTGATGTATCACAGAAAGATCAAAATTTATCAAATCAGATTACAGTACTTAATGGCTTAGACAACTTCCCATTACCCACATAAGAAAATGTATATCATGTGGCATACCATCCATGGAAATGGAAACTGTAAATCAGTTCAGATTTTACAAATATTAGGAGAAATATACGATCTTTAAAACTTACTCAACAAGGACTTGAATAGTATCTGGATTAGGGTCATCTTTAAACTCAAGCATAGGCTGCCACAAGCATAGGGGAAAGTTAAAGCGGATAAAGAGTTTGATGGCTAGAGCAACAACAGGTCATGTTTACGTAGAACATTTTCATTTCTGGAGTAGTATGAATATTATTATTGTCAATATGACCACAATTTTAAACTACAAAAAGTAACAACAAAAGAAACACAGGTCTAATCAGTGCTTACCTGAAAGCCTTGGGAAGAAATGTTATTCCACGGACTGTCTAACATTTGCTCACCCTCAAGAGAAATATGTAAACCATGACCCTGAACAATGTTGTGATGGTCAATATCCTATGAACTGGCATCTTATGAGCAGCAATTGACTGGTGCCCAGCATTAAGGTTTTAAATACAAGAACAGAGTATGAAATTTCACATCGTTGCTACCTGATCAAAATTTGAGTAGAATGGTAATACTTTGGGGTAATTTTGTAGAATTCCCCATGACTTTTCAACAAGGGACCACCAACTGCAGAAACGAAGGTATATGAAAATGAAGCTTACCAAACAATTGTATAGATATTAGAGGAAACTATCTCAACAATGAAAGTAAGAGTTACACTGCTATAGATGAGCAGCATTGGAAAGATCTTCAAATAATTGAAGTAGTAAAACAGAACATAAATCATAATCCGGGACAGGTACAGGTAAGAGGAACCCAAGTATCATTGAAAGAATTCAGCAAATTTTGAAAATTTGTTCAGGTTTAACACTAAAAGATATGAAAATCTGTTGCTATGAGGAAAAAGAGGAAAGTTTTGAAGACGAGAATAAGTTCAGAAGTGAATAGTGACATTTTTCAGCTATTTATGCTCCTAAGAAAAGGGTCCATATGGCGTCCCAGATGAGTGCTGTTCCCACCTATGTGAAATACAGTAAACAGGGTATACTGATAGTAGCAAAAATACATAGCAGCTGTGTGTGTATGTGCGCAGAACTTCCACATTCATGGAATTTCACAAAGGATAGGAGGATTACTGATTTTGAGCAGTCTGAAAGTCAGGTGACTGCTTAGTCTCATAGATCCATCCAGGAGCAAATATGGCAGCTGACACATCATCCTTCTTTATCACATCCAGAGCGACATTTGTCTGATTTACAAAGAATATAGTTACGAAAGAAAACTTTCCACACTTCAAAAAATTCAAACTACCAGAACTTTTACATAACTCTGTTTTACATAATAATATCTGGCATCATGATGTGAATATACTTTAAAACATGTCTAGTAAGTAAAGACTCAAAAGTACATATTACATGGGAGTTGAAGATAATTTCACAACCAATAAATGAAATACGTCGAAGTATGCTACTTCAACAAGAAAAACAATCAAACAGGTAATCTTAATTTGGTTTGACAGAAAGATGAGCTAATTTATCTTGCTTACCGAACTAGTATGTCACCACAAGTGGGTAGAAGAGACTTTTTTTTTTTTAAAAAAAAGAAAAAATTCATAGAAGCGACTTAGACGATGGAAAAATTCAAACTTCTCCTAATAGGGTCCACATTGAATGAAATCAATTGGAAGATTAGATATAATATAATATAGAATTAAAACGTAGACTGTAAGAAACTTTTAAAATGAAGATTCACAAATCTCATAAAGTTAACAGGTCACGTACATGCCATTGTCCACCTCCAAAAGTGTTCCTTCCAAATACATCTATTCCCATGTAGACATCAAACTTCCTATCACCTGCAACAGCTGCTGAAAGCTTTGGATAGTCTTCCTACGAGGCACCCAAGAATTATTGAATACAAGAACCCACCATTAAGTTCCATACAAGGGGTAAAGATAAGGGCTTACCTCCCATTTATAGTCTACAAATATGCCGTCACAAATATCAAAGAAAGGTTTATTTTTTTCATTCAGTTGATCTTGCCATTCAAGTTTCCCATCAATTGTAACACTGTCATACCTGCAAAAACAATATTAATCGATAAAATATAAATTTAAGACAAATTACTACAGCACAAAATTCAAGAGAACGTAGCATATCCTAATGCTCACACTCACCAGATAACCAAAGATCCAGGCACTGAGGAGTGCATAGTTTGAGTTAAATGGCTGACAAATTCTTTCAAGTTAGGGATTTGATCTACATCCAGTTTAACCTCCATGTTAAGCTGCAAGTAACAGTTCCCATATCAACAACTGGAAGGGAATGCACAGATGACACTCTATGTAGTACTTAAAACTGAAAAAAGCTAGAATAAAATCGAAAAGTCAGAGATTTAATAAAACCTATACCAGCCACCCTTCAAAGCCCAAAGCAACCGCAAGCTCTGCCAAGCGCTCAGCATAAGTATGAGCAGACTCCTTTGTAGATAGCAATTCAGTGGCAATAACTTTTCCTTCATCCCCTTCTGTGATGAAAGTCCCTAAAACCTATTATTCCATGAGCACAAGAGAAATATCATCATATACAATTAAAATTCCTCAAGTCATTCACTTACCACTCTCATGGATTGAGAATAAAGTACACCATCAATATTCAAAATGTCAAGCTACCAAAGGAATAAAAAATAAAAGGCAAATCATGGTCTATAATAATAATTCAAAAAAAACTCCCAATTGGATAGCCTTGCACCACCATGTCGTAATCATATCATAGATACCATCTAGACATTTTGAGCTTACACTGCACCAACTTTAAAGCATAGTACTTGCCCTCCGAAAAAATTTCTGCTCAGTCTCTATAATTATTGTTATAACAGCTATGGTCATTTCCCATAATTGATCAATCTTTCATTCAAGAATTTAACCCCCCACCCCCTACTCACACACAAACTCGCAGAAAAAAGGAAAATCGTCTTGATGTGTACATTGTCGTTGAACATATTATATTAAAAGATCATTAATAAAGTTGAATAAAGAAAAAGCAAACACTACAAAGAGTAAAAGCTTATATGAGGTTTTTATCCACAATCAATCATTTCCTCCCTTAAACTCCATACACTACAAACAGTTAAACAAACACAAAATTAAAATCAAGAAGCAAAGAAAACAAAAGCAAAACATAAAAGGCATGTCTTTTAATTTTCAACTAACTAAGCACTTATTGTTCAAGAACGAAATATAAATTAAAAAAAAGAAAAAGAAAAAGAAATTGCACTACCTTAACGCCATGTCTGTGAGCAGTGTTAGTCCAACAAGGAGGAGGCAAAGTGACCAAACTATGAGAAAAATAAACAAAAACATCCATCAAATGCCAATGCCAAATAGCGTAGGCGTCGGCATTGGTCCCACCTTGGACCCACTTATCATCCACGTAGCCACCTTGCATGTCATGGCAAACCAAAATCCTCGGCCTGGCAGGTAGAGTTGGAGACGCACCGTTCAGAGGATGAAGAGGAACAGTCGACTTATTAAAAGGGTAGTGAAAGGAGTCAAAGTAAGCGCGAGAGTGAAGATCTTGGAGGGTTTTAATGGGGTAAGAGATGGGAATCGACGGCTGCAATGGGTCGAACGGAGGAGGATCGACGGCTGAGGAGTCGTCGTTGGAATTGGACATGGTGATGAAGAGAACGAGGGAGTGGAGAGTTTTTTTAAGTGAGAGGAGGGAGTTGCGGAGAGTTTTTAGAGTTTTACGATTGATGTAAGTCCGAAGAAGATGATGAAGTATTCTTATTATTAAGATACATGGGACGACGACGAAGACGAAGACGAAGACGAAGACGAAGGTCAAGTCTTGACAGTGAGTTTGGAACATGGCAGGAAGCTTCGCTTTTGCTGTGCCTTTAAATGCTTTTGTTGACTTCGTTCTTGGTCTTCTTCATCGCTTACAGTCAGTCGGTCAGTCAGTCGACTGTACATCAACAACTATTCTACAAATGCTGGTGAAGAAAAAATTGAAGCTTGAGATTAATCAGACATCTTCACCATTATAGAAGCATATTTCTTTTATCCATCTCTCTGTTACGATTAAGTTCCGTAAATTTTACCAACAATCACAAGCAAGAGCAAGTAAGCCAAGATATTTCTGGAAATTCGGATCCAATCAGTTTCATTTGTACCGGTTGCTTTATAGCTAATGGCATAATTTATTCAACTGAATATAACAAAATCAAATATGAAATTACTAATTTTTAAGAAATGCACGGGCAACTCCCGTGAGAGCCGGTTCTTCAAATCTACAAATTTATTTAAATACTTTTGTATCGAGTGCCAATGAGGCAAGAAATTTCTCCGAGGTCTGACAGAACACCAATAATGCATATCATTAGAGGAAAATAATAACAAATCAACAGCTGAATCTTACAAGTTGCTTAGGCCCCCCAAAGAGACTAAAACTGGGGGGAGTAGCTTTCTTCATTGAGGCCTGACAACACCCAATCACCATCAAAACTTGCAGAATCGTGATCTGCATAATGCACTTTATAGCAACTCTTCTGTCCCGGTCATCTTTGCAAATTCACTTTCCTCTATACTCCCCTTTTTTAGCTTTTTTAGTAGACGGTAATCCCGAGCCAGCTCATCTTCATCTTCGATTGCCTGGGTAGCACGTCTCTGTTTTGCTGTTTTCTTCCTCATCACAGTAGTTGCAGCATCTGAGGCCTTGTTCGGTTTCTGTCGTTTTGGTTCTTGCTGCTGTGCCTCTTTCTTTGCTTGCAAATTCTTCTTCCTTTGTTTCTCACGTGATTTACCCTGATTTAATATAGTTATCAGCTATGATCACAGGCTTACACAGATCTTAAAAAAATAAATAATTCCATCAATGCTGCATATGTGAAAAAGCATAAATGATAAGAGGAATGTGATGTTGGATGATTCTTATACAAAAATCATAAGGTTTCCCATCATTTTCCTTTCAATACTGAAAAAAGAGGCAAAAGAAATTCAGCTAATTGTGCGGCGTGTTTTCCTTGGAAACAAAAAAGGTTTTGAACAATGGTCTGTCTGAACTTGGTTGAAAAAATAAATTTATCTTTTAAAAATATTGAAAGAAGTCAATATCTTGCTAAATGAAAAAGAAGACTGCTTGTGAAGTGAAAGCATTTAAGACATTCACATATCGAATATGGGGTTTC
Source organism: Citrus x clementina (assembly GCF_000493195.1). Lineage (NCBI taxonomy): Eukaryota > Viridiplantae > Streptophyta > Magnoliopsida > Sapindales > Rutaceae > Citrus > Citrus x clementina. The sequence goes on from NW_006262274.1 coordinate 1,581,750, forward strand.
TTCCTCTATGATGACTTCCATGTCAATTGTCAATGCAAACTACGAGGCTCTTTGATTCTATTTAATCAACAAATTTTGATAACAGATTGTTAGTTCTTACTTGTACTTGATGTCCTCCAACTTGATGTCTTTAACTGGGACGAAACCCTTGGTGGAAAGAGAATGGATTTTTACCTCAGACATTGAAGGAAGTTGTAGTAAGCCATAACCCATAGCCAATTTCCCGACCTCAAGTTCTTTCCACCTATATAATATGATAGATAAAAAACATTATAACGAAACAATAAAAAATGCAGAGAGAAATTATGGATTGAAGGCAGCAGTCACCTGAAGATATAGGAGCAGTGATGCTCTTTATATGCATGTATATAAGAAACAAATGCTCTGAGACCTTTCTCCATGACATCGCGGTCTTTTTTTGCTGCAGATCGAATCTGAAACAAGTTTTGATACTATGTTGGATCAACCATTTTCTTCTCACCACACACCGGAATACATAGAACAAATTGCCAAAACCAAAAACAATGGAAGAGAATAAGATAGAAATCATGATCACCTCAGGAACTACATCAGAAGCATCATCAGACCATTTCCTCTCTTGAAGAGGAACCCGACTTATCCGCAGGAATTCTACATAAGCTTCCTCCTGAACAAGTATAATTAAATTAATTTCCCTAGAAATTTTTCTTTAACAAGAATAGTACATGATAAGGGAGTCAGTATGCGGGTGAAAGACACCTTGGGTGATAGGAAAACAATGGAGCTCCCTTGTCTACCCAACCTAGCAGTTCGACCAACTCTGTGAACGAAAACATTTGGATCTTGAGGGGGATCATACTGCAAGATAACAAACACATTAACCACCACACATAAAGTAACACGGATAATGACTGGTCTACTTTTCTCCAATTTACAAAGTCACCTGCACTATACAATCAACACCAGGAATGTCAAGTCCACGTGCAGCAACATCCGTACATAGAAGAATGCCACTGGAAAGAGATGTAAATGAAGCTAATGCTTTCTCCCAAGCAGTCTAGTTGCAATGAAAATAAATCAAAATAAGTGATAATATACACCAGCCGACTTCTGAAATTATAATCTAAGATTCTGAGGATATTTCATAACTAATATCCTACCTGCTTCATCTTTCCATGAAGAGGAATCAAAGAGAGACTCTTCAAAACAGCCAGATGTGGAAGAACAACTCCCCAGTAGTCAACACAAGCACAAGCCATGAAATATCTGAAGAAATACATTAATCCTATTTTGAAATTATGATAAATCATAGGCCATTAACTACAAAAAGATAGCTTCATCCATCCTCTGAGAAATTTCCATGCTGAACGTACATTATAATCTTTTTAGACTTGTTCTTTATAAGCAGATCAACAAGTTGTGATGGTTTCTTATCTGATTCACATTCCAAATACTGCAGAATCAAAGGAGAAATTAATTCAGAATAAATGCAGAACTTACAAAGACTGTTAATGTTCAAATCATAACAAAGGGTTACTATTTTTGTCAAATTAGGGGGAAAAATCCAATTAGTCTGAAATGACATCAAACATGAATATTCAGCACAACCCAGAGTTTTCTTTATGGCTTTGAAGAAGAAGATAAAAAATTAATTCAAGTGACTTCCAGGTTTGATACATGTCTTCCAGGATCTAATATGTCAAATTAAAATTCCAAAAATCATCATTTGAATTTATTTTGTTTCAATTCTGTTTAACCACATGCAACGTAAATTGCAACCAAAATATATTCACACGCAACACCTCAAGATGAAGGCCTAAAGGTGTTTTTGAAGAGGCTAGTTGCTGGGATGATGCCTATGCATGATGTGATTTTGATTCTGCTCGCACTTCAATCCTCACAGGATTCCTCAGCCCTGCTTTGGATAGCTCTTCAACTGCCTCAGTTTGCGTAGCTGAAAAAAGGCCAGTTCTACGAAGTTTAGGCAGGCGAGATATGACGTAACTGATCTGTTTCTGGAATCCCATATCCAAGAGCCTGTCAGCCTCATCTAGAACCAAAATCTGCACAACCAACAAGATGAAGCCATAAGGTCACCAAAGTACAAGATCCAAGTATTATATTTGAGAAAAATTATTCAAAAATTACGTTCTAAATTAGTGCATTCTTCAGTCATAATCTCATTAAACATCTGTCATTTGTCCAGTTGTCTTCATTAAACAAATCCAGAGGCTACTGCCCTACAAAGGCTACAAGGAATTTTAGCTGATCCATGCACTCATTGTGCATTGTCAACTGACAAACTATAAATTCAGCAACATGGATTATAAGTACTCTAGATAATCACTAACAACAAAAACGAGGTGTGAATTGAAGCCAAGATTTCCATAAAATAGCAAAGACAATGAAGATCATCAATCTCTATCCAAACCAAGATTAGAAATTAATACACTATAGAGAATCAACCATCCAAGCAACTACCTCAAGGTTCCGAAAATCCAAGACATCCATACGTTCCATTATATCATATAGCCTCCCAGGTGTTCCGATCAACAAATTTGCTCCTTCCTCCTCTATTTTCTTCACATCTGCTTTCACCACCACACCTCCCACAAGAAGCATAGACTTAACATCTGGTAAAGTTGAGATGAACGGCTGTGCAACATGGTATATTTGCGATGATAGCTCCCTAGTTGGTGAGATAATCATCCCCATTATCTGCACTCAATTCAAAAACTAATTTATCAACATAAGTAATCACTAAAAGCGAATGCAATTCACTGGATACATAATAAAATTGCCAGTGCAATGCAGTCAATTTATTTAGAATCAACTACAACTAGAGGTAAAAACTATTCAAGTACTTGGAAGAACTATTGACTATTTTCTAGTGCGGTGCTAAGAGAAGCAAAAGTGCTCACGCAAAGTGCTTTTCAAAGAATCAGGAAGTGTTTTTGTAGAAAATTTAACTGTGAAAGAGCTTCATATGCATTTTTTTGGGTAAAAAGTAATTAAAAAAAAGCTATTTGAGCTCATTGAGTTCATTTAAATATAAATTTCTATGTTTTAATTTAATTTTCCTGAAGCTTCTAGGCAGCCAAACACAAGTGAGAAAATCTTTTGGACCTGGTGGGGTTTCCGAGCAGAAGAGGCACGGCGGAGGATCTCCACTAAAGGGACGACAAAAGCTAGGGTTTTTCCAGAGCCGGTGGCGGCGTCCACGGCTACGTCCTTGTAGCTGCATAACAAAGGGATTGTGGCGGCTTGAACAGGCGTGCAAAACTCAAAGCCGGCTTCAGCTAAGGCTTCGAGAACTCGCTCGGAAAGCGGCGGCTTCAAATCGGAAAAGCGAGTTTCTGTTAACGCTTTGTTCGGGTTGGACTCCATTCTAACGGTTCAAGGGGAGCGCGGATTCGGAGTCATTTAGCACCGATAGATACCTACTGAAAACATATCAAATCAGTCCTCATTTTTATATTTATTTCTTGATGAATAACACAATTTTGGTAAGGTTTCGAGGTGGAGGTAGTGGGCCTTTTATACCGTAAAACATGATAATCGTTAGACCATGTCAGCATAGTAGTAAATATAAATTTAATATTTATTTCTACTTTACTGTAGAGTAGGTAGTTTTCTATGATTGAAAGAGGTAAAAATTAAAAATATAATCCTATTATCTAATAATGTAGTATAACTTCAATAAATTAATAAATGCTTTTTATTTTTTTTGCAGATTCACGGATTTTCAGAAGTAGATCCATATCCAATCTACTGATTGCGGATGATCAAAATTTTAATCCAATCTAATCCACCAATCCACGAATCAGATTTTTACGGATCAGACGAATTGAGCGGATCGGATAGAATTGTGAACAACCCTAATAAAAAGCATGGTAGAGCAAATAAAAAGTGTAGGCCAACAACCTCATTATGAAAACACTGGCCATGGCAATGGTGCATTTTAGAAAGTAACGGCTGCTGAGCTTTTTGTTTTGCAAGAGAGAAGCTTGACGCTGATTTGGGCGCTTTCTTATGAGGAGCTTCGTGCTTATATGTAATGTGAGCAGATTTACTTTAATATGTTTCTTTTGAGTTTTGGCAAACTTTTGATGTATTATCAATAACTATAACTTGTTTTTAAGTGAGTGTCCATAGTATTGATATTTTATTAAATAAGAATACACTTTACTTATTTATATTAAATGTGTGTTTTTAAAATTTTTCCAAATGAACTATCTAACAGTTTCTTAGTCTTAGGGCCAGTTTGGGAATGCTGTAGCTTTTAAAATAATTGTTGTTAGCTGTGCTGTAGAAATAATCAGCTGTGAAGAGAATCAGTTAAGTGTTTGGTAAATTTTGTTTCAAGAAGTACTGCGAGTTTTGAAAGCAGTTATGGACGTTTGGTAAATTTTACTGTTAAACTGCTGAGAGAAAATAAATGACTAAAATATCCATAATATAAGATAAAATTTACTTATATATATAAAAACATGTACATATAATATTTTTACTTGTGTATTATAATAATTTTTACTAAAAATAAAATTTATAATATATTTATTTTTTTTAAATAATTGATAATTAGATTAATAATATAGTGAAATAAATTTAATAATAATTCGACCAATAAATTGATATTAATAAATTTATATTTATGAATTATAATACAAATTTTTTTATAAATTATTTTGTTTCCAATTTGAATAAAGATAATTTTGGATTTAAGTAATAATTTTAAGGATATTTATGGAATTGTATTAAATGATAAAATTGATTTTCAAAATCACAATCTAAAAGCTACTCCTTCTCGTCTTTTCAAAATCAGCTGTAGGAGAAGCTGATTTTGACAAAAGTAATTTTGATTTTTTTTTACCAAACACTAAAATTAGCTTTTAGAGTTTCAAAATCACTTTTAGGTCTCCTAAAAGCAATCTCAAACGGGCCCTTAGACCAATGACTAGGGATGGCAGTTTAACTCGGACCCGGCCCGGACCCGGATGAACCCGGAAAATCCGGGCCAGGTTGAACCCGTATCGGATTGTAAAAAATTCGGTATCCGGAATGAATTTTAGTAACCCGGATATATCCGGGTCCGGTTCCAGGTTTGAGTTAACCCGTATATCCGGAACCCGGACACGGATATCTTATTTTAATATTATTTTTTTAATTATATTAATTAATTAATATAAATACAAACAACAAAAAAAAGAAACCTAATTTTATCTATTCCTCTTTCTCGTATCGCAGCTGCCGCCTGCTGCAGGAAAAGTGCCTATTCATCATCATCGGTCTAGGCTGCTGCCGTCGCAAGCTCGGGTTCGCCACCGTCGTCGACGCCTTGCGTCTTCTCTCTTCTCTCAGATCGCTCGCAATTCGACCTCAACGCCGCTCCTTCATTCGGTTTGCCCCGCTCTCTGTCTCTCTTAAACTCCATTCGTTTACATTCGATTTGGCCGCAGGAGACCAAATGGCTTGATTAATCTTTAACTAATCCATGGATCTTCCTTCACTTCTTTCGCAACCAAACAGGGGCTTTACCTTGGATTAAGGTGCTAATTATTTTTGCTTTGTCACATCATGCAGGACAAGAAAGTCGTCGCTTTCAAGACATCAAGCCCGCTGCTTGCAGGTTTCATAGAAAATGGAGAAATATTTGTGTTTGTTTTATTAATTGAAATATTGAAATTTATGGATTTATATTATTGGATGTGTTGTTGCTTAGAATTTTGTATTGTTTATGGATGATTTACAATCCGGATGTGTTATTGATTGGATATGTATTAAGATTTTACTTTTAGAATTTTAGAAACTGATTCATTGATCCGGGTTCAAAACCCGGAATCCGGAAACCCGGATTGTTCCGGGTTGAACCCGGTCCGGACCCGGATGAAAAAATCGGGTTTTAATCCGGGTCCGGGAAGAAGAAAATGGTGTCCGGGTCCGGAACCGGGAAGGCCAAACCCGGACCCGGACCCGGATTTTGTCATCCCTAACCAGCACTGGCTGACGTAAACGCCTCAGACTGGGAATTTGGTCTTCTCAGGACTTGGTTAACAGAGCACTGCAAATTATGTATTTAATTAATAAAATATTAATAGTTAGGGATCTAAATGATAATATCCCTTTAACATATGAAAGGATTAAACAACGTAGCCCTAAAAATTGTACAAAGACAGCTGCAAAACCGTTTAGCTTTTCTTCTCTTGAACCTCTCATCACAGTCACACTAAGCTCTAGCCGACATAGAGATCAGGGAGAGAAGACAGCTCGTATCTGGTAATTTACAGCCCTCCTCTTCTTCATTCATTTAAGTTTCTGTCGGTGCAAAATGTATGAACCCTAGTAACCTTGAATCGTATTCATTTTTTTTTCTTTTTAATAAAAGAAGTCGTCAGATGTATTAGATTGAAAACGAGGGTTTCTATTTGTTTATTTATTTATTTTTGTTAGGCCGAACCTGTGATTGCTTGAGTGATTGATGTCCGTTAATTGGTTTTCACTGTATTAATTTGATAGTATGTTTATGATTCTTCATGAATAAAATTTTAAACTTTGTGCGTGAATTCTGTATATAGCTATTAATTGTTTGCTCGAATTCAATATTACATTAACAGAGATGTATTGAACAAATATGATGTTCTGCCTGATTCCCAAATTATTATTATTATTTTTAATTTTAGTTTGAAGTTACATTTTGTGGGCTTTTTCTATTGTTTATAATAGGAAAGAATTTGATTAACATTAGTCTTTTAAAGGTTGGTGTTCTTGCTCGCTTCTTGTTCGTTTTCTTGCAAGGTTGAATGTTCTAAATATGAAAATTAAATCAATGAGTTATGGAAGGTTTTCTGGTAGTAACTTGCTGATGTTTCTATGTAACTCCTATCTGTTAAATTTTCTGTGGAGCAGATCTTGTGGTTGTTCACAATGCAGACTTCCATGGACATTGAAACAGTTCCATCTCAACTGCAAAATGAATCCGGGTCTCTGCCACCAAAGCCCCTGTTTGGGCCATTGAAGGCTCATGAAATGTCTGGTGGTCGAGTTCAGTTTCGGAAGGTCAATGTTACACCTCATCGGTACTCGCCTCTCAAGAAAATATGGATGGAAATATACACTCCAATTTATGAGCAGATGAAGATTGACATCCGTATGAACCTCAAGGCTCGTAGGGTTGAATTGAAGACTAGAGCAGACACACCCGACATAAGTAATCTACAGAAGTGTGCGGATTTTGTTCATGCATTCATGCTTGGTTTTGATGTTATCGATGCCATTGCACTTTTGCGTTTGGATGAGCTGTATATAGAATCTTTTGAGATCAAGGATGTTAAGACACTAAGAGGTGAGCATTTGTCACGTGCCATAGGAAGATTATCTGGTAAAGGTGGCAAAACAAAGTTTGCTATCGAGAATGCCACAAAAACAAGGATTGTGATTGCAGATTCGAAAATTCACATACTAGGATCCTTTGCCAATATTAAAATTGCAAGGGATTCCCTTTGTAGTCTCATCTTAGGATCTCCTGCTGGAAAGGTGTATTCAAAACTTAGAGCAGTGACTGCCAGATTGGCAGAAAGGTTTTGATCATTCTTATTTTTTGTTGTGCATGCAAGGTTTCTCTATGGTGAGTATATCTATGACAGTGTAACCTGGTGGTTAGGATTTTGTCCGTCAAAGTATCAACCAAGTAACGTTAAATCATAGTAGTATTATCATTACAAGTTTTTATTATATTTTGTATGTTTGAATTTGTTTTGTGTATCAATTATCTTTCTGTGCTGGTGGATTCACTTTTTTCCATGTCAAACACTTATTGTTATTGTGTAGAAGGGATTATCAGTTATCAAATAGACGGTGACAATTTGGGTTTCTAAGAACACTTATTGCTAGCAGCATTTTATTATGACTTATTGCATTCTGTTATTGACTTATTGCGCAAGTATATTAAGCTACTGATCAGATAATTTTTATTTTCAAAAGGATGTGGCAAGTCATTTAACCTAGATAATTTTTATTTCCTATGTTCAAGTTGGAATTTTTTTAAATTGTGCCGACTTGGTTTTGGTGTTTGGTTCATAGAAGCTTCTGGAGGGAAAATTAAAAGATTTTCCAAGTGCTGTTAATTAAATCATACTTGATTATAAGCTAAAAATTTTGTGCATGGTTGGCGTCATCGCATTTCTTAATTAGTGCTTACACAATCTTTCGGCCGCCCGCATATTTGACAACTTGAAATTTCTCTCCGTCTTTGGAAATCTAAGATTTTATAAAAAGTTTTTATTCTTTTGGGCATAAAACATGGAAGCCAAGACAAGATTTTACAACTTTAAAAGTTTATCTCAAGCTAGATCGACCCAGGTTTTTCGTATTTATCGCCCATGGTTTTGGTGCAAGAAATTTTCTCAGCCACTATTCTTCTAGCATGTTATAAGGTGAAGCTTTACACCCATTTTTGTCTACTATTTCCTCTTTCCTTTAGTTTGATAGTTAGATTATATAAATTATCATTTTTCAATAGGGATGGTAAAAAATCTTAGGTCAGTCCGTCTATTTTCACGGGCTTTAGCTGGAGCCTTCTACATTAGAGGTTCAATAAGGATTTAGGAAAAAAAGTGTGGCTAGATTCAAGTCCTCTATTTAAAAAATAAAAAATAAATTTATAAATTAGAATAATAAATTTAAATTTAGAAAATAATGAAAAAAATAAAAATAAAAATAAAAAATCTTAAATCACTAATTTATATATTAATAATGAATCAAAGAACTTAAAATTATAATATTGAACTCAATTTTAAGTATTAATTAATTAAGAGAGTGCTTAAATTAGAGAATCTAATACTAAAAAATTAAATCTCTAAACTTTTGTTCGCTTCATTTTCTTTATTTATTATTTCATTTTGAAATATTTATTTTCTTTAATTCATTATTGATTATAACAATTTAATTATTATTAACTGATTTCAAATTTATAATAATTTTTAAAAATAAATCAAAATCCAAACTCAGTCCAGGCCCAATCCTTACACTTTTACTCTAATGGACTTGGGCCTAAACTTGAAAAAGCCCTGCCCAAGTCTTTAATTTGCCAACTCTATTTTCACTTGTGGATACTTTTTTTTTTTTAATCTAACATACCATTAAGCCATGCGGATGATGGATGACGGATGTCCGTACTTACCATTTCGTCTTTCCTTTGGTTTGACAGCTAGACACACACACACAAAAAGAGAAAACCTTGTAAATAAGAGTTATACGGATGTCCGTATTTAATAACATGTGAACTCGAACTCGAACTTGGCTCCCTAGGAAAACAACATCGTTTGGTTATAAAACAAAACTGAAAATTGTATCGCTCTCAAACTGGTTCAAATGTATGTGCACTTTCATGAAATGCCTCTAAATGTACGAAATTTATAGCAGGATCTACTGTAAAATATTTCCTTCTGGCGGTCCTGGATCAACCTTTCAAAGGGGATTTGGCCTAGTTCAATTATACATATATATAAGCATGGCAAGTTGGAGTAGCAACATCATAATAGTTTTTTATTGTCTGATATAATCTCATTTTTTTCTACCAAGACTTCACAATGATGGCAAAATTCTGTTGATTTGGAATTCTCTGTTGCACTCAAAACTGATACATTCGATCTAAGGGCTGGGTTTTCTCAGTTGAGTGGTTTAACAGCTAACAGGAGTTGTAGGAATACCAGCATACACAAAACTTTAAGATGCACTAGAGCAAAATTCTGGATGACGCGATTAGAAAAAACTACGTACTAGATAGTCTATATGCAATGTGCAAGTAATGTAATTTCAGGTGGGAAGCATTTAGATCAAAAGCCAGGATATGTGTCACCAGAAACTTTGGTGTATAAAATTAATTACCAGCCAACAATTTTGTATAAAATCAGATAGTTCAATAAGACTTTCATAAGAGATGTATAAAATGATTAGCAGGACTTGCATAATACATGTAGTTATGCTATAAACCGCAAACATGGTTATAATGGCGATCAGCAATGAATTACGGTAATAATAATCCATCTCTTTATTAACATCTTGTCAACAAACAGCATAAATGAAAGACACACACAGACACAGAGAGCGAGAGAGAGGATCTGTAACAAAGATGAGATGGCTTCTTACACTTTGTGTTGTTGTTTGAAGCTGAGCTCTGATCAACTCGTTGAAGCCTTCTCGTTTTTCATAATCGCATGGAAACATAATCTTTTGTAGTTTCTGCAAAACCTCAACTTGTACTTCAGTAGAATTCATCAACAAAGTATATATTTATAAACCAGGGAGATTGTCAGAAGCTCCACCCTCGTAGACATCAATAAATCCACTTGTGATATTTCTCAACATGTTTAAACCTTGGATTCTCTCTTCTCCATTGTCAGAATTGATCTTCCTTGCAATGGTATCCACGAAAATTTTTCTTGCTCGTGATTCTAGCTGGCGGGGATTCTTCATCCGCATTTTCTTTCTCTTGAAGTTCTGATCTAATTCCCTCAACACTTCATGGATAAACTTAGGTCGAGCCAAGCAAAGGGTGTTGAAATATTCACAGAAGTTATTCTGAAACAATGTACCTGAAAGCAATACTCTCTGGGCGGTTTCAACTTTCATCAGAGCCTTCCTTAATCTTGACTTAGTACTTCTGGGTTTGTGCCCTTCATCTAGTACCACAATGCCTGGACTTTCCCGCAGCACTTTAGCCATATATTTTCTATGTGCAAACTTTGCATCTTCATGTATTAGTGTTAGAAATGAAGTGTAACCCATAACAAGAATACTGGGTTGCGCATGCCACTTCTGTATCTTCTCTAGGAAATCTAAAATGTGCATGACATCAGGAGTAGGTCTTACATCTCCTTTGAAGGAGCTTATCCTTTTCTGTCTGAAGACTCTATGGGTTCTACGACCATGGATCAGATGAACTGGTAAAGGAATTTTCCACTTAATAAATTCCTCGCACCAGGTATAAAGAGTTGTCTCCGGGACAAGAACTAAAGCTCGTTTTCCTGGGAATAACTTCAAGTAGCTAACAAGGAATGCAATAATGAGAAAAGTTTTTCCAGCTCCAGGTGTATGAGAAATCACGCAACCACCTGTGTTCTTGGATTCTGCATCCATGCTTGCTGGTACTAAAGAGCCAGCGATATTTCTCCATAGAAATTCAAAAGCCTTTTTCTGGTGCAAGTGTAATTTCATTTTAAGTTCAGGAATTAAGGCCCACACATTGTCATTCTCATTTGGCGAGAGAATATCTGAGGATGCCAGATTGCAGCAAAGATTCAAGCCCTCATTGCTATCAAGTCCATGCTCAGTATCTTCTTCATTGTCCACCTTATTGCTAGTAATCCAGCGTTTGGGTTCCAACTAAACAAAAAAGAAAACAAAGGTAATCAGAAATGTATTTGTATTTGACTTTATTTAACACAATATGCTCACGAGGAAGCACAAGGATAACAAAGGTTTGCCAGGACAAGTTAAAAAAAGAAAAATAATAATAAATAGGTAACATTCTTCAACTGTAAACTTGACTTACAAATGCTGGCGTCACATATTTTATTTCAGTTTTCACAAAACCACATTTAGGACATAAAATACCAATTTCTTCATCTAGTGTGAACTCGTGTTGGCAGACTATACTTGATATTTGCGGATCCTCAGAGGATAGTCCAGCATTAGAACCCTGAAACCATTATCAAAACTGGCTGAGCCATAAAGGGAAAAAACTTAAATGCATAAAATGTCATGAGATGAAAATCACATAAAACAACAATCTGATCTCGATGAAAAGTTATTTGCAATACACCTCATTGTCCTCGAGAATATAAGCTTCAGCCATAGCTAATTCCATTTCTTTCCATAATGGTTCATTTTCTGAAACTTCGCTTTCATTTTTGCTTGACGATTTTTCAATTTCCATTTCTTTCCATAAGCGGTCAGGTTGTACATTTCGACGTTTAGAGCGCTGCAAATTCATAACATCGTAAATTGGCAACAGTCCAACTTCTTCTGTGCCACCAGCAATGCTGACTTCTTTAGTATCTGGTGGAATAAACTGGAACAAATGCGAGGAAGAAACACCGTCTTCAACTTTAAAATTTATAGCATTCAGATTGTTAATGGAGTTCAGCGAAGAGTTGTCATCATCACTACCCAAAATTTGATAGACAATTTTCTTTTGCACAGATCTTATGTCAAATGCAGTCTGCTTCAAAACTGATGCAACAATTAGAAATGAAAGATCAGATGAGAATTTCCCCAATAACATTTTAGTTTTTTGCAATGAAGAGCAGTCCTCAGAAAAATTCCATCGATAGTATTGATCTTCACAAGCATCTCTTCCAAGCTTTTGGAGGATAGTTATTTGATCAATGCCAACTAGTTTAGTCTCTTTACTAAGTGCTCCTCTCTCTAAACCAAGAGGACCTGGGTTAACGTAGAACTCAACATAAAACCGGCACGAGCATTGACCTTCATGGGGTTTCCTCTCAATAGAACTTATCTTAGCATCAACCCATACCTACATAAGAAAGAGAAGATAAAGGCCAAAATTAAATTGGGTAATAGAACTTTCAAAGCAAACAAGTATTTCCAAATTAAACATTCATCTAGTAAAGCATATTAGTCTTATTAGCATAGCAATCTATCATGGCATGCATAGTAAACTTCAATGCTGATATAAGAGAGGACTTTAAAATACTTGGAAAATATTGCAACATGCAACACGTAAACATTCCTTTTAAGGGAATCATACCAACCAGCGAAGAAAGTATAGCTCTTCAAATCAGTACCAAAGATTTTTTTTTTTCCGTTGCCACTGAATCTAAGGAATTGAAGTCCCTCTTATCAGTAGCAAGTGGAAAAGAGATCCATACAAACTAAAATGTAACTTACAGGTTCTTCATTTTCTTCATCCAAACACTCTGCATCTTGAGAGGCTGAAAGGACACAGACATCAATCCCCGGCCTTAAAAAGCAGGTGCAATCTGATGACGTTGCTTTCCTCGATCTTATACGAAGATTCGAGAATGGCCGTCTCTTCTCAGTATAACATTGATTATCCTTGAGATGCATGGTCATAGTCCCATCCTTGATTCTTATAAGCTCCACAGTTCTCCATGAGTCATGAAAAAAGGCCTCAAAAGCTAAAGATGGAAATCAGTTAAACAACATTCAAATAAAATCCTTTGCCAATTTTCTATAGTGACTTTCTGTTCAATCTCAGTATTAAAAGTTATTTTAAATCGCCTTGATGAATAAAGGAACTTCCAAGATTTGTGTATGACCAATTGCAGTAAGAAAACAAAGAAAGGAGGAAATGCTTACGATGATCATCAAAAGGTTGCTTGGATTGATACAAATGCCTTCTCCTCTTCATTTTTTATCAAGTCCAAAGAATTAATATCTCCGAAAATCTCAGCTACAATTATAACAATGAGGACACGTATCTGTAATAATAGTCGGTTAAGACACATTATAAAGTTAACATGAAGCTCACCTGCCATATTCCAGAAAATATGAAATCCAAAGAACCCATCATTTATGTGCTTTGAGAAATGAGATCATTTACGTCAAATTACATTACTACCTAGTACAACATTTTCAAAATGTTTGACTGCCCTTGTGATGGGGAGCACTGACATCCGTTGTCACACCTGCCCTGTTATTGGTCCAAATTAGCGCACGCCCTGACCTAGTTCCTCCTCCACATGCTAAATATACGCTGAGCCCTGATGGTACACGTGGAGGGCAACATTACGATTATACAACTTACAAGTGCCACAAGCCAATGATTGGCATTAATTCTCCATCAATAATAGCATTTAAGCCACAATGACATTACCTAATAAGAAATGTAACCTAAGATCACAACATATACCAACTTTTTCATTCTCAATTTTTTATTCTTATCATACATATGCTAAAAAGAAAGGGAAAAAATCAAGCCAAACAGTCGTATCTTTCCCACGTTTTGTTACAGAGTTTACAATATAAACAGAAACTACAGCCAAACAACATTTTTCCGGGAAAAAAAAAGTGCATTCAACACAAAAACACCCATGTTTTTCTTTTCTTTTCCCCTTAATTATTATTATTATTATTATTTTCCAAAAATCAATACATTACCAAACAGAGAAAGCTACAGTCCTCACTAGAAAAAGATGTTTGATAGCATAGCACTAATGCTACAAAATAATATTACATCATCTAACCACCGAAATATCAGAGAGAGAGTAAATATTTTACTTCAAATGGCAAATTATGCATGTGACAGAAAACCCAACGAAACAGGAAATCAGAAATAAAACAATCAAACACCGCAACAAAACAAACACTCATCATTGATCAAATACAGGTTCGTACAAAGTACACCAAGCAACAGCATCAGCCAGAGCATTGGTAAGATTAAGAATCATCAGTGAAGCAATGAACTTTGGAAAATTTTACCTGAAACGGCATCTGGGTAGCAGAGAAATTGAGATTCCGGTTAGATTCTGACCTGAAAACGAAGATTCAGGCAATGATAAAAGTCTGAAATTTACTGATTGATCATAAAAGAGAGAGAGAGATAATTTAAAAAAAAAAAAAAAAAAGAGAGAGAGAGATGTAAAGGTGAGCAAGTGACTCAAAATGAAACTGAAACAAAAGTCAGTCGGGACGGACAAACAAAAATTGCTGTGAGTTCTGTGTCTGTTGTCAGAATCTGGGTTTCTGTGCAGAGCGTTTTCTGCCTGTTTTGCATAAGAATTGAAGTTAGGGACTGGTCGTTGAAACAAGACATTTGTGCTTTGGCAGCAAACTAAAGTCGCAAAGGGGCAGCTGATGTAAATAGCTGATGATGCGAAGGGTAGATCAGGGATGAAACTTAATTGGAGTTTGGTGATGGACGGATGTGATTGGTGATGAGTCAGGATTTTGTCTGTGGGACAGGTTTTGAATTGCGAAATTTGATGCGTTGGAGCACGTGTGAGAGTTGTCAACTCGCTCCTTCTGAACTTCTTGCTTTGACTAATTGTGGCTTAATGGGTACTTCCATAATTGCTTACCTAATCTTCAATTTAAAGCGAAGGTGTGTGAGTGTGTGTACATATATAAACATTTCTCTAAAGGCAAGTCAAAAAAAGGGACAAATGCAAAATTGAGTTACTAATAAATAGGATCAGGCTACGGTGCAACAGTGGCACTGTGCCACAGTTGCACCTAAGGGGAATCCTAATAAATATTCGTAATGCGCTTTTAAATATGCTCAGATTTTTTTAAATCTTTTTATCGGATAAATCTATAAAAAATTTCCCCCCTTGAAGATGAAGTCACAACGACTATCAAATAATCCGCACACCCACCCACCCCTGTTATGGCTTAATTTGACTCCTAACTTCAATTAACTAAACACGGTTCAATTTTTAAAAAAAATTGAAAAAACAAATCTAAATGTTTGTAGGGTCCAACTATGATATCTATTAGTATCATATGTTACATTGCTAAATGATTAGAAAATCAAATAAAATAGATAAAATTTGATTATCTAATAATGCCCTCTTGACCTTAACTTTAATGCAGAATTTAAATAATTTTAGAGTAATAATATAGCCACAAACTCTTGTGCAAATTGATGTGGCATGATAAAATTGGTTAAAATAAATATTTCTTGGCCCACATGATTTATTTTTATTATTTTATATTTTCATTCAACTAATGAATTGATGCCACATCATTTTGTATAAAATAAATTTATATAAAAGTTTGTGATTATATCATCACTCAAAATTTTAACATTTTTTCAAAGTAAAAATGTGTTAGATCAAGACTTTTTGCTGACAATCTTCAACTTAAGAGGAAGATATTTTGCAACAAAGGTTTTTCTTTTCTGTAACTCATTGGCACATCAACCTTTATTTATGCTCTTGTGCTTCTTCTTCTTCTTCTTACGACAATTGTATGTTATGTATGTGATGTATAATATACATCACTAGGAAGACAAGTCGGACAAGTGGGAAGAAGAATGGAATAAAGAAGCACAATGATCTAACTAGATAAAGAAATTTCATCCATTCATTAATTTTACGACAGTTGTATGTTATGTATAATAGTCCTCATCGACTTTTCACTACGATCTTATTACCATGTGATAAATTTGTATCGAATGTAAGATACAACTATTCGAGGGTAGCGCCTCTTTATTCCATACAATTATATCATAAAAAAACTTTAAAAATAACAGTTGTATAAATGTTATAACTGTTACACATTTGATTTTTTTTTTTTACTCAATATCATCATCGTGGGTCTTATTAAGTTACATATGATATAACTTATAGTAACCAATAAATAATTTTTTTACCTGGCTCAATTGTAGTTAGCCAAATAACTAATGCGTTATGGGAAACAACTCATAGGTTGATCGTTGATGTAAGTTACGTTTGTTGTAACTTAGTTGTTGCCCATTATTATACCTTTCAATATATATATATAAATAAATATATATATATATATATATATATATATATATATATATATAAATCAAATAAAGATATTTTCTTTTTAACAGAGTAAATATGCTACTAATAAATAAAAAAATTACAGATTTTTAACACATTAACAGATAAACAGATATAATACAGTTAATGTAAAAATGCAAATCAATGCGTTAAACGCATTGAACGTCAAAAGTTTGACAATAGCACTAATCTTTTAGTCTATTATTTATCCTCAAAATATTTGTCTAAACAATCTACAGTCTAAACCGTTGATAAAAAAAACAGTGATATAACTAGTGATGTATTAAAATCCAACAATAACTAATTTTTTTTTCTATGGCAACTTTTAAGTTACAGGATGAAAATAAAGATAAGAGTCGACAAAATTTTGTACATATTTTACAACGTTTGATTAGTGAAGTTTCAACAATTGAATCAAGTCCAATCCGCTTAGAACCAAACGACGTCGTCCGTTAAAATTTCGTTGATCAACGCTCCATAAATTATCTAATATAATTTCCTAAAGGATGAGGACTATGCCTGTTGAGTCTAGTCTAAACCCCGGCTCAAAACATTAAAAAATTTGACATTTTGCCCCTAAAAAGAGCATGGATGATCGTATTGGTAAATTGCCAGACGATATTTTGATAAGTATTTTATCTCGCTTAACAATTGATGAGGCAGCAAGAGCCAGCGTTTTATCATACAGATGGCGATATTCATGGAGATTTTTCACTGTTTCTTTGGACTTTATCAACCCCTACAAAATTCGGCGCTTGGCAATTTTTTCTGACCCATTACAAATCTGAAGATAATTATTTCATTCGCGTGAAAAGGTGAAACTTTATAAATCTTGTTGATGCAATTTTGGGATTACTTCAAACTAAATATTTACAATAGTTAAGAATTTGTTGCCCCCATAAGTCTGATTATGATGTTGATAGTTGGATTCATCAAAGGCTTGAGTTAGACTTTAATGAGTCAAAGAAAGGCGGTCATGAGTTACATACTTTTTCACCATATTCAGATACTTCCAGCTTCAGTTCACTTATGTCCCTGCGTTTAACCGATGTTGATATACCTGAAGAGACTCTTCATTATTTGCTATATTACCGTCCGTTGCTTGGGGAGTTAAGGCCGAAGGTTGCTGAGAGATTGATGCGTATTAGAGTCTCTGGCCGATCACTCAATTTGAAGTGCTTGGAGGTTCAATTTTTTAATGCCAGTTAAGCTAGAACAATCCATGTTAGTTGATCTACGCGCTTGATGGTAGTTTTCTTCCACAATTAAGTACACTGAAAGTAAACCCGATGCCTGTTACTGTAAGTAGGTTCAATTTTATTCTTTTTATTTTTACATTACCCTTGTGCATTAGCCAATATGGAGACTTTTATGTATTTCTAAATTTCCTAATCTGAAGCATTTGGAAATGACTTTGGCTACAACTGATCGAGATTGCTATCATCTCTGTGTTGCTTTTTTGAAAGCATCTCCTTTATTTTAGGAATTCACGTTGAAGGTGGATGTTTCCCCTTTTTTTGATTTGAAATTTGAAATATTTGTTGTTTGGATTGCTGAACAATGAAATTTCACTTTTGATTATGTGTGCACGTGTTTGGTTAAATGGTTTCCCCATAAGAGTGTTCCTATTTCATTTTCAAATTGCATATTTATGATACAAATGTGTTAATCCCTTGTTTGCTGTTATCCCATGCAGTGGAACCTTGTATATACGTACAAAACATCAAGGATGATCCTCATTTAAATCTTAGAGGAGTATCATTCATTGGGTTTGAGGGGCGTGAGGTGGATGTTGAGTTTCTGAAAGACTTGCTTGAGAATGCTGTGAGGTTGGAGAAGATGATCCTTGTAAATCACATTTTATGGGAAGTCCAATGTGTTGTGCGCGGAATGCGGAATCAAGCGCACCAAATAATTATAGAAAAATAATAGACACAAAATTTACGTGGTTCGGTAATTAAACCTACATCCACGGGAGCAAGAGAAAAATAATTGTATTATTAACAATTATTTGAGTACAAATTTGAGTAAAGAAATCTCACTTTCTCAGAACCCAAATACACCAAGTACTCTCTCACACACTCTCTAATTGCTCACACTCTCGGAACTCTCAAAAGTTTATAAACTTATAAGCTTAACAATTTTGGGATAATTTAGAATGAAGAAATGACTTCAATTTATAGGCTTCAACCTTGCACTATTCTACCTAATCTCTCTGCAATTTGTCAATCTTCATCTCTGTCAATTTGACAAATTTTGTTTACTTTTTCATTTTTTTTCATTTGGTGCAGGATTGTCAAATGACAAATATTTTACAGCTTGCAATTTAGTGCCGACTTTGAAAAACAAAAGCAATGCATGTGGCTCACTTTTCTTTTTCAACCAAAACTCTTTGACTTTTCAACACAATGGTGTGGCCTTACAAGAGAAGTAAGGGTTACAAGTGTGGTAGGATGTGTGAAATTGAGTCGGCAGCGAAATTCCCTCATCTGGAACTTGTGACGCCAGAAATCCTTGTGCCATTAACTGATCTATGAAATGTGTTGTGGTAGATACCGAGACAAATATGAGATGCTGTAATTGATGTTTGCGAAATTGTTATTAGAAATAACTTCGATCAATTATGTGATTAAAAACACCATGCTTGTGTACCCTATATTTTACTTTGTAAACCACCACACAAAGCAACCCAAAACCCGAGAGCTCCACACTCAAACGATGGCGACCTTATCCACGTCATCATCGCCACCAGAACATTGCTGGAATCCTTAGCAACAACATGATGAAAGGCGCTGCTGCCTACATATGCAAGGGGCATCGGCTTAGCTAGCGAAGGGCTAACTTCGTGTAGAACCCTGTATCTTTAGTTAATTAGATATAATTGTTTAACTTAAACAGTATTATTTTATTCTTAATATCACATTCTTCCAATTTTTTTTAATATTTTTATTTGTATGAATACTTGTTTTCTGAAAAAACAAGCAATAATGGTGGGAAAAGTGCCGAAGTCCCGAATAACGAATTCTAACCATGCCATTGGTGTGTTAGTAGTTATTTAATTTTTTAAGTTTTTTAATAGTAGGTTATAAAACACCATCGTATTGCGATGCAATTTAGAAGCTTTAACTCGTATTAACATTAATCAAGTAAGAGACTAATATTTTAATTAATTAAATGCAAATCACTTTTGCATATTTTTTTTATTTTCCAATAATGTAATATTAGAGTATAGACTATAGAGCCCGTTTGACCTAGAATTCGGTTGAGTGATTTCAAGCATTTTTATTTAATTAAGTCACCCTTGTTTAAATCTTGGATGAGATCGGAGGTTATAAATTGATTAGAATTTTGTACACCCGTCAGTCTTTGCATTAGAACTTAGAATGAATTAGTTTGGCATTAATCTCATAGTTATCTAATTGAATTGTTTAACCAAAGCATTTTAATAGATTTGATTTTTAAGAAAAAAAAATTAATGAAGTTATTGTTCACAAAATGATAAAATGACAAAGGTAATCCAATTGAAGTAGTTTTTTCACCGAAGATTTTACCAAATTTTTACTGTTAATCATTTCTTTCAACTTCCAAATGGATGTTCCAATATATCTTCTTGCTATTTCTTCCCCGTTACTAGATTTAATAAGTGTTCATGACGAATTACCAGAGCGTCGGGATAATTACTTTTTGCTTCCCTTTTTCTGCTGCAATATGCCTTCAATGATCGTAACACCGAGCACTTTCATGTTGTTGATCATGTCATCGGAGATCATCATATCGTTGTCTCTTATCAAGTCTACCAATTATAACCTCTTGAGACTGATGGCGGTAATTTGTGCAAATGTGCTCATCGTAGGGTTGTTCCCTTCGTTGGTATGGTCACTTAGTTGAGCGAAGCTCCTCTGTGAGTTGTTGTACAAGCTATCATTTGTCGTTGAGAGCATATTCTAATTGTTCTTGCCACTAATGCATGTCCTCAAGTTAGAGGAGCTAATTCATTTTCAACTTGATCTCTGTCATCCTTGGGATTATTGGTGCCAACATCTTCAGAGGATCTAGAGGAACAGTGCCATTCAAGTCTTGAGTCACTATTATGAAGGAAATGGCGGAGGCCATAGGCATTTTGTGTTTCAAGAAATGAGGGTTTTTTTTTAAACGTTCCCCATAGACGGTGTCAACTGTTGACACCAAAAATTCACATCATAAAGTGATTAGGCAACAAGAAGGTCGGGATTCAATGAGGCTGCTAGTTGAAAGAAATCCTGAACTCTAGATTTAACATCCTTACTTGCAAAACAAGAAAATTGTAAGGGCGCCAATGTTATTACCGATAAAAACATTCTCATGCTTAAGTTCGGGATCAAGAATTGCCAAGATAACAACTTGAGAGAAAAAGTTTTTTTTTTTTTTATGCTTCAGTATCAGGATGCTTACCTGTCAAACAGTATGGTCTTTTTATAAGAAAACCTCCTTAAATCCATTTTTTGTTAGAATATTTTAAGGAGGTGACACATGTGCAGATTATTCATAATTGAGGTAGGAGAATAATATCATAATTATAGTCTTACTAGGTTTTTCAGCCTGAGGAATGTGGAAAAGAGGATTGAGAAAATAGAGTACAATAGTCATAAATAATGGAATCTAGTACAATTTTCTAGTATTCCACATTTGATGGTTTTTGCTTACAATTAGCATATGACAATTGCCTGCAATAAAATCTGCGAATGTCTTACAATTGCCCGAATCTTATGGTTGCTGCATTCAACTGTAAGTGTGGGCAGTCATTGCCCTCGACCAGAAATGAGCCATCGAGACCCAAGATAGGGCTGATGAAAAAAAATCACATACAGTAGCCTAAATACTTGACAATTTTAAATAGGGAAAATATCCACCGTCCCGTTTTTTACACATTTTTTAAAAATATACAATTCCTTCATTTTTTGGCTGGAATCCACCTAAAGTTATATTTTGTTTCACTTTTCCACTTCCGTTTAAAATCCGTTAAGAAAACTAACGGAAACTTAAAAAAACGACTATTTTACCCCCAAAACGAAAATTACAATTTCACCCTAAAAATGCCAAAAATAATAAGATTTAATGATGAATATCATTATTGGTACGTTAATGAAGTACAAAAAAATCTTAACTACTAGAGATTATAACTCAATGAATAATAAAACTCTACTTACCTTAAATTCAATTGATGGTTTGAGAGATTGGACTATTTTTAATACTACTGTTATAATTTAGCATTCTAATTACATAAATATTTTTAAAAAAAACATGCATTTGATGGTTGTGGAATTAATTTCTTTATTGACCAATGGGGAAAATAATTAGATTTAATCTGATTATTTTTGGTAATTTTTAAGGTAAAATTGTAATTTTTGTTTTGGGGGTAAAATGATTATTTTTTTAAGTTTCTGTTAGTTTTCTTAACGGATTCCAAACGGAAGTGGAAAAGTGAAATAAAATGTAACTTTAAGTGGATTCTAGCCAAAAAATGAAGGAATTGTGTATTTTTAAAAAGTATGTAAAAAATAGGTAGACGGTGAATATTTTTCCTTTTAAATATCCGAAATTGACGATACAGGTTTGTAAATTTCTGTGTCATTTTTGTAAAATCCAGTATGTGATTTGGGAGACATCCACGAGATGAGATTCAATTTTGTACACAAATTTTCAACGCGGATTCCTTAGCTTACCGCGATCTGAATTTCTTAGAAGTTTTAGGGGTCTAAATGAAAATAATTTAAAATTAAGTGGTGTCACTGTCCATGATTAATGCATCGTTAATTTAGCGAATAGCGACGGTCATTTCTCCTTACGTCCCGCCCCCATCACGGTGAAATAAATAAAAATTAGGAAAAGAAAACCCGGGAAAAAGGAAAATCTTGGCTACTTGTTGATTACGGTGACGATGGGTGGCGATTCGATAAAATGGCTCTGCATCTTAATGATTCTTCATCGAGTTAATTGGGTCTGTGGCGTCTGCGAACTCAGCTTAATGCACAACGACAACGTTTATAACTATAGCTTGACCTCTCCCCTTGATAAATATCCCCACGGAGTCCTCAGCGAAGATGGGTACTTTCTCTTTCTCTCAATTTAGTGCTTCAGTTTGTTTCTTGGCTGGGAAGTCTTTGTTTTGCATGAAATGTGATTTGGAGCAAAGAAATTGAACCATTTTTTGTATTTAGAGTTGATTTTAGTACACCATTTTTTTATTATTTTGTGCTTTTAAGAAACTGTTAGCTCTTAGTACCCAAAGCTTAGCTCGTGGCCGTAATATTTAAGCTTTTACAATGCTGTAATGGGTTGCAAGAGTTGCAACAGCATCTTGGTTTTAATTGCTAAGTTGAAGGACTTGGAACTATTGACTTCCATAGTTTGGATTTGGGTTTTATGGGCAACTAGTGCCCACATTTGAAGACTATTAATTTGGGTTTACTTTGCTTGCATAAATGCATATGTTAGTTTGGTCCTATTTGAATTAAGTGGAATATGTTTATGCAACTGTTGTGCAGGTTCTACAAGGTGGCAGTGAATCAGACTGTGCTCTGGTTTCAGGTTGGCTCCATCAGGTTACATTTTAGTTCTTTATATTCTAGTGATCTTTCTTGTTAAAATTGTCTTTGTACCTTTTAGGGTGTACACATAATGTTTCTTGTTTGACTTGCTTATAGCAAACTAGCTAGTTTACTGATTTAAATATTTGGATGCTGACATAGGCTCTATTAAAACCTTGTTTGATTGAGAGACAAGATTTTGTTGATTAAAGTCCAATTGTTCAAACAATGAGGTTGGATTCACCTAGATGGTGACCACTTAGAAGCAGCTATTCACTTAATATGGTATTATACTACTGCTTATACTACGATTTCTTACTGAGTTTCTCTTTCTCAAATTCTTTGGAGCAGCTTTGCGATGGGATGATTTTCAATCACGACCCACCTCTATGTGTTGACTGCTTGGTAAATGCCCATAGAATCTTATTGAAGTTATAGTCTTGTCATTGAAGAACTTGAATCAAGCAAGTAAAGCATTTAACCCATTGGAACTTAATTGATTTTCTCATGATGTTGTAGGACTGTGGAGGTCCATCACACTGTGGATTGGGATGTAGTGCACTTGTAGAAAAAAGTATTGGAGGTAAATACTATTCAAATTTGAAATGAACTCAATTATTTCAAAACCAAAATAGGAACAAGGAGCAGATATGTAGAGGGATCTAAACCTAATAAAGATTACATAACCCATTTTATTGTCAAAACCAGAAGTTAATTGAAGGTCTATGTTACATGTTTGGAACATGACTGACAATATGCTATTGTAGGATATGATCATTCTTATGCCTCTAATAGGAGCTGTGACATATGCAGGTTACCCTGTATGCACCAGTCTCGGGCATGTCTCAAGCACAAATATAACTATCAGGGGTAACAAGAATGATACTTATTATATTCTCAATAAAATTTCCTGTGTTGTATTTTAGCATTGATGATGTTTTGTTCACCATTCGCCAATGTAGCTCTGTTATAGCATCGGGTGTTTTTCATCTTCTTTTATGTCATGGCTTAAGACAGATGATTATTTACCATTCTATATTTGAATTAAGTTTGAGAGCTTGATTATTTCTCTGTTCCCATGAACACGACAGATAAAAATCATCCCAACAATGGTGTCATTGTTAAGATGACACACAGCGGCCCGAAGTACAGTTGCTCGCTCTCTGTTTCTGTCATCTGTGATTCGAATGGACTTCAAGTAAGGCCTTGTTCCTTGATATCATTCTAAAATATGATTAGATACTTCTGCTGGAGGGGTTTCTATATGATGTATGACTTATTTACTATTCCATTTCACAGGGGCCACAGTCTATGGAAAAATTAGGTACCTGTAATTATGTGAGTATCCAGTAACTAATTCCCTCTTTCACTTATGTTTTGTAACATGGGTTTTTAACATGAATTGACTGTCATTGGCGAGACAAGATATATTTTGGTGTGTGGTGAATGTCTGTGCGCTCAGATATGCATGCACACATTTTGTAGCCTTCAACTGTTATACTTTATGATTCCTGCAAATGTTGCATTAATAGATTTTATAGGACTAGTTTAATATCTATTTTCGATATTTATCACATCTGCATTGCATGTTGGTATGA
This sequence comes from Citrus x clementina, assembly GCF_000493195.1. Classification (NCBI taxonomy): domain Eukaryota; kingdom Viridiplantae; phylum Streptophyta; class Magnoliopsida; order Sapindales; family Rutaceae; genus Citrus; species Citrus x clementina. The sequence goes on from NW_006262274.1 coordinate 1,606,407, forward strand.
GAACTATATGTCTTGCCTTTTCTGGTAATATGATATGTTGGTGGAGGATTCATCTGTGATTTTGGGGTTAGAATTTAGGGAAATACAGGGTGTCAGGCACTGCAACAGTATGACAATCGTTTATGGGAGTCTGAGCGAGGAAGGGACACCATTGTTTGGAAAAAAAAAATGTTGGAAAGTTAGCTTTCCTGAATTGCAAGCATAGTGCATGTTATATTTCGAAAATTGATTTGGTAAAGGCTTTGAATTGCTATTTTGATTTGCTTAATGCAATATCCATTGTCTTTTTCCTCTACACATGAAGAATGGGTAGATTGGTAGTTGTTTCATGCATGATTAGCATTCAGGTTGATTATATTAGTTTAACAGGCTACAGAGATACGGCATCCTTCTGGTTGTGCCACAATTATACCTGCTGAAGGAGGAGGATGGGGCTGGTTTGGAACCTTCGTAACTGTGTAAGGGGTTACCATCTGATCTTTTTTAACTTTTACTTACTTTCAGTGGCAACAATCTGGCTCATGTTATAGTTTGAAGGAGAAATCTTAATTGACAATTTTCATTGGTTTTCAGAATCTTATGCCTTTTTGGGATCTATCTGCTTGCTGGTACAGCTTATCGATATTTTTTCCTGGGAATTCATGGTCTACATGTATGATTTATTTCTTATGTATTTTTATAGCTTATCTCTTCAGTTAAATGCATGTTAACTTGATGTCACTCGTTTCCCTTTTTCATTCTAATTATAGGCAATTATGAACATTTTGCTTCAATTTTTCTTGGTGGTATATGATTCCCTATTTTCAGACTGTTATGGTTCATTTAAGTCTCCTGGAAGCTGTTCCATGTAATGTGAAGCTAGTGAGCACATTGTTATGTTCTTCTGTTAGGAAGACATTAATAGTCTTACTTACAAATTAGTGATTACCAACTGACTTAGCAATTCGAAGACATGTAAAGTTTATATGTAATAAACAACCTGTGTGAGTAGTTAGACTTTTTGGTCCCTTGATACTTTGACCAATCTTCTATCTTTAACTTTATCCTCCATCTTGTTGCTTTAGGCACTTCCAAACTTGGATTTTTGGGGCAGCATACTACACAGAATGCAGGTACTCTTTTTTTCTGCTTCAGTATCTAGAATCTCTTCTTCAGTGGTTGTATGTGAAACACACTATTTTAAGTATAGTCATTTCTTTATGCAAAATTTGTATCAATACGAGTATATTTAGGGTGACTTCTCACTTAAGGAGTCGGAGCCTATGCTTAAATTTTAAATCCTTGTCATTTCCTGGCACTTTCTACTCTGAAGTAGATGATTGCACGTATACAAATATATTTTCACTGGATTTTAGGTGCAGAGGAAGATGACCGTAAGAAAGATTCAACCGACAATTTTAATATCGGGTCATATGAATAGACCTTCTTTTTATGGGAATATCATATAGTAAGCTAAATAAATCACAGTGATGCCAGGGTTAAGTAATCCAACCGCTAGTTAAATTTATGGACACGTCTTCTATTCAATCCCAACATTTAAAATACTATCGTGTCACGTTTTAACTTTGCAATTATTTATCTTGTTCTCATGCAGAACTTTTTTGCATCATTTGTTCGGAGATTTAGAGGACCTTCTGAGGGGCATCGAAGCACCTATTCTCGCATCAACTTCTGAGCAGTTACAAGCTTACTCCGGGATATATAATTTTTGCAATATCTCAGTTTTTCTGTGAAGAATCTGCAGAAGACTGCAATTATAGTTTTGTAGTACCTGGGCAGTGGCCTGCAGTTTAGCTTGATTAGTGATCACTTCGTTGAAGCAGATTCTTGAAGTTAATAGCAGAGTACCGCCTATTGGCTATTGTACACTGCCATATAAAGGCACTCCTGGTCTCCTTCATTTCCAAATCAAATTGATCAAGGATGAAATGATTTTATTAGGCCAAGTAAAAGAATCAACGACAATAGATTGTAATCACCGTTAGAAATGCTGACTAGAAAATGTGTTACCATTTTTTATTCCGACTTTTAATGTATTTCTTGTAGACATTCTTTCAGCGTTGCTCAAAAGCTCAGACTTATAATTTCTGTTTCCCCTTTTCTGATAAGCCTGGCCTGCAAGTTTAGTGCTTTCCCTGCCTGATTTACATATAGAGTGTAGTATCTGTGATTTGAGAATTCAACGGTTGAATTTCATGGGGCCACTATGATGTTTCTCTTCACAGTAAACAAGTTCTGCTTCTATCACATTCTGTAGATGGTGCCCGAAGACTGAAAAGCATGCAGCGAGATAAGATCTCCTGCTTGAGGACCAAAAAGAAGAATAATAAAATCTAGAATTAGCCAGTGAAGCAGCATAGCTTCTGCAGTAGCAGTTTCCCTTTCCTTGAGCCAATTAGGTTTGGCCTTGGTTATTGCAACCTATGTGCACGAAACTTGTAATGTGAAAGGTTTATTGTGTTTAAGGATTCAAGTTTTATGTTTTAGGTTGTAATAGCTATGCTATTAACACTAACTGCGAACTGACTGGCACCAGAAATATATAAGCTTACCTAATGAGTTCAAACCATCAAATGGCTCTGCATCTTTTTTGACATCAATTGCTGTAAACTTTGAAAGCAAGGAACTAGTGTATCAAGTTGAGTTGAATTAGTGGGTTTCGTAAAATTTAATCATAGTAAATCAACACTTAGGCAGCAAGTTTTGGTATGAAATAAAATAAAGTTGGTTGGGTGAAATAATTGCTTCGATAAACAGCAATCGCTTTGAAAAAGCCATAAACAATTGAAGGGTTCTTCATGATCGTGAAAGCAAACCAAAGTTTGGAAGCAATAGTGTCTTGATTAAGCATAAGATTCTTCTAATTTATGCATAAATAATATGATAGGTAATTTATTAATTAAGCCGGCTTATATTTATTGTATTTACAAAGTTATATGTGTTACTGACATGTATCAGGTCTATTTAGCGAAAAATCGTGATGATGATTCAGATATTGTTCCGATGATGAAATTATTGTGACCAGTTTGATTTGAAGAACGTCTCCAAAATCAATCAATCATACCTTCGCCTTAATATTTCTAAGATTTTGAAGGCTCTTAAAGCAATTGGGGTGGTTGGGCTATAGATTCTCTATTGGTTCATAAACCTGGTACCGTTCACATGATTTCCAATTTTTGCTTTTTTTTCTCAGTTATTTACGATTTCTAATGGTCCTGTTCAGACTTATCTTTACTATTTTTTAACTCAGGTTTTGGGTCAAAATGTTATTTTGCACGTGTACACAGTTAAAAACTTTGATCTTGTTTAATATTATAGTTTTACAGTTATAATTTTTAAACCACAATTTTAAAGTTTTTAGTAAATACTTATTATTGTGGCATAAAAGGTAATTTAATTATATCTCACATTTGTAGGATAAAAAACTTATAATTATCTTTTATATTTTATCCAAATTATTATTTAAAATTCATACTTATCATACACTATTAATTTTTATTTCGTAGTCACTATTTTATTTAATTTTATTTTCACGACAGTTATATTTTAAAAGACACAACACCTTAATAGTTAATACCAATAGAGCATTTGTCTTACGTGTATACCGTATGGGTGTTACTTTCATTAAACATGTACAACAACAACAACCACGACGTATGATTTTATCAAGATAATAAAATTTTGAGTTTGTTTAGTGGCAGAAGTTTAGTTTAATTTTTTTAATTTATTTTATATGTATATCCTCCCAAGAGTTTTTAGGAATTAAATTGCATATACTTTTTTGTTGATATTTTTTTGAATTAATCTCTTAGATGTTAGGATACTCTAACTAAAAATGTTTGATAGAAAATTTAACGTAATTATCAAACGACATCATTTAAAGTTAATAGTGATGTCGTTTGATAATTATGTGATAGCCGTTTATTTTTATAATGTTAAAAACACTGTACATTTTAATGGCACCAAAAACATTATAGCCGTTGACGTTACTTTCTAATTTGGCTGCAATTTTTTTTTTTTTTTTTTGCTACTTCGTTTAACAAGGTTTTTTCCCCAATATTTGGAGTCATATTTTCAACTTCATAAAATGTGTTATAATCTTCAAAACCATATTCATGTTTACAACACCAACAACATTATGGTTAGTAACATGTGGTTTTATATATAGGCAAATAAGGTGGTCACCTATATTTTTTTGAGTATTTTCTTAATAATTCTCTAATCAATAAAGTTTTTTTTTTAAATTATGCATTTTAAGAAATCAGAGAGCCTATTAAACTTCTCTCTAATTATTAGTTATCCTATAATTAAGAATTATTTTTATAAAAAAATATATGTTTGGTAACCTTGATGTTAAAGAGATATAATTTATAATATTATTTAACCATTAATTCATTCATTATTAGTTTTTCCGAGGAAAAAAAATTAAATTATTTACCTTTTCAATTTCCTAAAAAAATTAAATTATTTAATGTTAAAATCTTTGACTTTTAATATTTCTTTTAATATTTATTAAAAACCTTGTAATCTAAAAAATTAGTAGATGAAAAAATTTGTTGCTCTCTTCTCTCCAAAGAAAATTATTATATTCATTGGTTCATTTAAAAAATATTAGTTTTTTGAAATATGAAGTACATTTCTATTATCTGATCATCAATTCATCATGTTCTATCATTCTAAATATTCTATTGAAAATAATATTGTTATTTATTTGTTTATTTTGTAATGATTCTAATGGAATAAAAAAAGATATTTTCTTCACTATTTTTTAGGTTTTATTTTTGAAATTTTTTATCTTTTTTTATTATTGTTGAAATTCAAGAATTAAAAAAAGAATGAATTTTGAGCCTTTTTATATTTGTTTGAGTATTAAAATTGCAAAATAAATAGAGGCCTCACAAAAAAAAAAAAAATTCTTAGGCCTCAAATACTTTAAAGCCGGCTTTGGTCATTAACATCGCTTTCTATTTTTTTTCAAACACATTTTGCCCATGTTTGGAATCTTTTTTAACATTATAAATAAACTTATTATCTTGTTCGCCTAGTTCTTGAGCCGCCTATATTTATAATGTTGAAAACATTATTCGCGTTGATGACACTAACAATATTATGGCAATTAACCTAATTTTGTGACTATTTATTTTTTTTTTACCAAATTTTACGCATTTTGTCTCTCTTATTTTTTTCTTGTTTACGGAACATCACTTATATAATGCATTACCAATTCATTTGAAACAGTAAATCACAAAGCTAGCCAGCTTTAGGTAGCATGTGTTGATGGAGCCCTAATGAGCTCGTTACCGCCTTATACGGATTCTAGTTCACTCGGCTTCTTTGCACAACAAAAGCCTGAGCCAAAACGATCAAGAGATACGTTCTCACCAATGCTCTAAACTTCTCTTTAAAGACAGCCGTTTGATCGTAAGACCTTTCTTGCAAGCCGTGCTTGATCCTGTTTTGACAGTACCATGGCAACATGTTACAACTAGGTTTCAAAACAATGATCCTACGCCGTTTGACACGGAACATGGGATGGCGATTCGGGAGTATCAGCGGCGCCGACCGAGCATCACTTGCCATTGCTTCGTTGAAGAAATTGTCCAGCTTTGGCTCGTGCCTAGCATGCTCCAAAACGACATTCCGTGTGTTGTGTCAAACCACGTAGGATCGTCGTTTTGAAATCAAGTGCTAACATGCCGCCATGGTATTGTCCGAACGGGATCAATCACCGGTTGCAAGAATGGTGGTACACTCAACAGGTTGTCTTTAAGGAGAAGCTTAGAGCATTGGTAAGAACACAGCCGTGGTCTTGGTCCTATTGGCTAAGTTTTTGTTGTGCAAAAAACCCCGAGTGAACTAGTAGTGCAATAAGAAGTTCAGTAAGGCTCATGGGTTTGTGATGATTTTGGATTATGTCTGATATGCCTAATTGAATTGCAAATTAGTTTGAGAGACTTGAAGTTTATGAAGTTGAAATGTGATTCCAAACATGAACTTTTGCTTGAATTGCTTACTATCATGCTCTCTTTCTATCAACTTCATCTTTAGAGTAAGTAGGGTTAATATTGATGCAAACTTAGCTGAATTTGAGCTCTACGTGTGGTAGCGCAAGACTCATATGTAGAATGCATAATTTTTTTTTTTTTAATGATATTGCTTTTAGTCATATGTAGAATGTATACATTTTTTTTGAGTAATGCTACACATTCTAAATTTTTTATCCCAAAAAGTTATTCCAAATGATGTGTCATTTATCAATTAGTTGGTGAGATAATACAATTAATTCACTTGGATTTTATAAAGAATTATCAACCACTCAATTAATGACACATCATTTGGGATAACTTTTTGAGATAAAAAATTTGGGATGTGTAGCACTACTGATTTTTTTTTTTATGATATTTACCTTTGGTATCATTTAAAATTGTTTCTTAATGTGGTTGTATGTTTTCATGCGATCTTCTTAATGTAGTTATATGCTTTTAGACGATCTTCATTAATGATCGATATTTTTTGGTATGTGTTGTTTTGTTAATTTGTTATATCAGTGATAAATACAGTTTAATCCTTGTATTTTAACAATAGTACCCGTTTACTTCCTTTTTTTTTCTAAAAACTACTTCAAAATAATCCTGCAGTTAAATATGTAACCCTTACTTGTTGTTTGCTAGCTTTTGCAATAATACCCTTCCAGCAATATTTTTGACATTAATTAATTTATTTATAAAAAAAAGTTAATTAGTAAATTAACCAATAAATATTAGTGAGAAAGAGCTGATAATAATTTTTTTGTGCATGTGAAATAATCTTACTAACAATTATTTATAAATAAATTAATATCAGTCAACTTAAAGCAATGTTTAATATTCTTACAACAATCTTACTAATAATTACTTTATAAAAATTAATTTACCAAATTAATCCTGAAAGTAAAATGATAGTATAAAAATTTGAGTAAATTTTCATGTTACTTTTAAGATTAATTTGATAAATTACTTTTTTTTTCTTTTCATTGATTCTAAAAATTAATCCTAAAAGTAAAATCATAGTATAAAAATCTGAGTAATTTTTTATGTTACTTTTAAAGTTAATTTGAAAAATTATAATTTTTTCTTTTCATTGATGCTAAATTTTTTTACTAAAAGCAATTTGATAAATTAAATAGATAATTAGTTAAATTTAATCATGTACATATGATTAATTTTGTAAATTTACAATTAATGATTTGCAGCTGATAGAAGATCAGCTTCTGATATAATAATCTTATCAAAAACAATATAACCATCAGAGAATTATGATTAATTTTACAAATAAGATTGTTTGGCAATTACTGATCAATGATATAATAAACGATCTTCTGAATAATTTGCTAATATAATTGAGGACTTTGTGTAGGAGAACAGCCGGTTGGATTTTGATATATAATTATTTGATTAAAAATGAGCTAATTATTTGGCAAAAATCATCTTGATATTTATCTATTTTATTAACCTGTTATAAAATTGCGAACTATTTACCAGATAATTAGCTAAAGTATAATTATACCAACTATAATCAGGAAGATCGTTTGTTATATCGGCTAATTTAATTAAATAATGAGCTGATATATTTTCAAAATTTAAAATCTACAGGATCAACTTCTGGTATAATAATATATAATTAATCATCAGATAATTATGATTAATTTTATAAGTCCTATGTGATTAATAACAAGGTCGTGTAGGGTGTAGTATCTGTGATTTGAGAACAGTAGATTTCTTCCTCTCCGTCCTTTGATCTAACAACAAACGTCCCGAACTCATCGTCACCGTCTGTTTTCTTAGACTCCGAATACGGTTTGTTCACTATCGTACGGATGCCTGCTTTTATTTTTTGCTTTTGACGATCATAGTGCCAGTCTTCCTCGTCATCGTCTTCTTGAGGAGCGGCGCCGAAATGCTTAGGGAGGCGTTCGAGGACTGGAGGGAGGGAGTCGTCGTCCTCCATGACGGCGTTGCTTTGCGAATAGTTGGTTCTGGAATCTGAGTTGTATCTGTTCTCTTCTTCGTCATCGTCGTCGTGAATTATGACTGTTGAGTAGATTTCCGATCTCGACGGCGGCTTCGGACGCCCATTTTTCGCCCAAGCAAATTGCAGCCGTTATTAGAGTATATTAATATATCTCAAACGAGTTAAAACAACGTTCTACGTTCGTCCGTGGGATTGAAACAACATTTTTCTTTAATACAGAAATAAGGAAATTAAACTCGCCCGATGCATGCATATTTTCCAGGACTTACTTGTAATTAAAACATTCTACTACGTACGTACCACTAGCTAAGCTAAAGCTAGTGGATGTTACAGATTCTGTAACGTAGCAACCTCCATTAAACTAATGCTTAATTTCTTTGAAGGGATGGGAGTTCTTACTTTTTGACGGCAGCAAAAGCACTTCCTAATCAATACGGAGTACACTCATTTGGGCTTATTTGAACCCATTAAATTATTTTTTAAATTTCTTTCACTTTTAAATGAGTAGTGATATTTTACTCCTTTAATTCACCAAATCAACCACAATTTTTTTATGACATACATTTAATTATGATTGTTCAAGGTCTAATTCAATCTCAATGAATTCAGTTTTTATTGAATTGATATTTTAATTGGATTGGATTGTAAAATGAGTGGTGATATTTGACACCTTATTTCATAACATACATTTAGTTGGGGTTGTTCAAGATGTAATTCAATCTTAATCAATCCATTTTTTATCGACTTGATATATGTTACTTTTTTAATCATAGATGAAAATAGTTTTCAGCATCTAATAGAAGAAGATGAAGAAGTAAGTTTAAAGTTTTTTTTCACCTTTAATTTTTGTACTCAATTTTATGATAAGCATTTAAGCTTATCCATTATTCGGAAATTAAAATTTAATCAAATTACAAAATTTCAGAGAAATTTAGGACTCTTGCTCTATCATCTCGGGACAAATTCATGCATTCCAATTCCTAGCCCCCACAAATTTCATCGCTATATAGCTCTACTTGGATTCAAGTCAGCAAAATTCTAGTCTGGACTGCAAGTTTAGTGCTTTCCCAGCCTGATTTGGTATAGAGTGTAGTATCTACGAAGTACGAATTGAGAACTCAACGGGGAGTTTCACTGGGGCACTATGATGTTTCTCTTCAGAATGAACTAGTTGTTAGTTCTACTTCTATCCCAATCTGTAGATGGTGCCCGAAAACTGAAAAGCATGCACCCAGATAAAATCTCCAGCCTGAGGACTGAAAAGAAGAATAATAAAATCTAAAATCAGCCAGTGAAGCAGCATAACTTCTGCAGAAGCAGTTTCCCTTTCCTTGAGCCAATTAGGTTTGGCCTTGATTTAATATATATAGGCACGTCCACATTGCAACCTATGTGCATAAAACTTGTAATGTGAAAAAGTTATTTCTTGTGTTTAAGGTTTCAAGTTTTATGAATTAGGTTGTAATTGCTATGCTATTAACACTAAGTAACTGCGCATTGACTGCATCATTTTTTAAATTAATTGATGTAAACTTTTAAAGCAAGGAACTGGTGTATCAAGTTCAGTGGAATTAGTGGGCTCCGTAAAATTTAATCATAGTGAATCAACATTTAGGCAACAAGTCTTGGAATGAAATAAAATAAAGGTGGTTTGGTGAAATAATAGCTTAGATAAACAGCAATCGTGTTGAAAAAGCCATAAACAATTGAAGGGCTCTTCATGATCACGAAAACGGTCCAAGTTTGGTAGCAATAATGTCTTGTTAAGATTAAGATTCTTCTAATTTATGCATAAAAAATATTATAGATAATTTATTAATTAAGCCGGCTTATATTTAATGGATCATGAAAAGATCCCTCGTTTGCTGTACAAGAATCATTTAAAGAAATTAAACGCTTCAATAACGTAGTGCTTGATGACAAGAAAATGAAATCTAATTCTAGTAATTCACATTAACATTGAGGTATAAAAATTAAGCATTATCCTTATTGTTGAGGGCCAGACTTGTGGCAGCTACTCCATCGTTTTGGATAAGAAATATTGCACTAATTAATTAAGATATAAGAATGCGAGTGCCCACCAACTGATTAATTAAATAATATTATTGGTGCGTTTGGGATTGAGGTATTGTACCTTTTAAACTATAGCTACTGTGAAAAAACAAACTGTAATTATGAAATAAAAGTTGGTAATATATAGTAAATATAAATTTTAAATAATAATTTGATAAAATTATTAAAGATATAATAGATTTTTTATTATACAAGTGAAAAATCATATCAACATAATTTTAAAGTTACAGCAGTTAGTGTTTACCAAACACTTTAGTGTTGTGCCCAACCTCAATCATAAACGTACCCTATATTGAATAAAGTTAATCACCTGCCATCCATTACACTATTTAAGTGGATGGTGATATACTACTGAATTATTATGAATTCTTTAATCACACAATCTTAAGTGCTCTTTGTTTGCTTCTCAAGAAAAAAAAAAAAGTGCTCTTTGTTTGGAGTTTAACCATTGCCTTTGTTGGCATATATGGTGTTTGGTAATATAATAAAAGAACTTAATTTAAAATTAATAGATTCTTGAAACCCAAAACATGACTATAGCTCGCGTTACATTAATAAATAGTATTACATTTGTAACAGTACCTCTTCTATATACCTAAGAAAATTCTTACTAAACTAATAATCATTAGATGTTAATTAATTATTCGATCTCCTAATTAGTCAATACGTCGCTGTTTTTCTCAGCTGCGCAACAACTGCTCCATTGTATATATGGGTGAGGATTAGGGAAAATTAAGACACATGGTGAGAGCCAACTACTTGAAGCTGATATGTAACCATATGCTCACCTAAAATCCTAAGAAAAAAAATAAAGAATTATGGTTCGAACCTTTTTTTCATAACGTTGTGATCATTATGAGTTAAACTCAGAAAGTAAAGACAATGATATACAAACTTTCTTGACACACTTACCTTACAAGTTAAGTGATTTCATGTCTTCATTCACAATCATGAATATTATCCCCACTCCACTTTTAATTAATATTTTTCTCAATGCCTTTCTTAAATCTAGCATGCATATGGCGTAAATCTAACCCATTGTGTGATACTGCACATTCATACTTTATATACTGAGTGACATGATGACATATGAGATGTCATCATTTAATAAATTATACATCACTTGAGATGCAAATTATGAATCTCAATTATGTAAAATCTAATACTACGCAAACACAAAAGACTTAAAAATAAAAATTACGCCATCCTAGAACTATTCTAGGAGGTTTTGATAGATTACTAATAATAATTAACAATAAATATATATTTAGAAATTTTTACGAACTAATCACTCTATAACTATCTAATATGAAAATTAACAACATAGTTATTTGGCACGTAACCCATATGATTTCACTCATAACTAGCTTTTAGAATTTAAGTTAAATTAATTAAACCCACTAATATCATTTCATTTAAAAAGTACAAACCTAAATTTAAAAAAAAAATTGTAATATACACATGAGCATCATTTCATTGAGTAGTCCCACCTGTAGTCATCCTATATTTATTCATCAACTACATAGAAACAACTCCTGAAACCCACTAGCCATCGTTTCATCTTCATTCACACACACAGAAACTTGTACACAACGCCTCAAAACGACAATGAAGCCACCGTTTCCTTCTTCTTCTTCCTCCTATGTTCTCAGAAAAGCTCGGCTCTCTCCTTATCTCTTCACTCTGTTAGTTTTCATCGTCTTCGTTACCATTCTATACGGCGAAGACATCGGGTGCATCTTTGGTCAAATCGACGCCATCCCTCCTCGACCCATCAGGACAACCAGTGAGTCAACTCATACCAGTTTTTTGATCATTTACAGATAAGCAGACAATAGCAGCATAGTCCCTATATTTCTTAAAAAAGAAAAAATATAAGCTCAGTTTATATTTTTTTAATTTGGACGCCTTCATCATATTAAGTCAATAATTTGACTACTATATGTCTTCTATATCCTCCAAATAAACGTCAAGTGATTATAAATTAGGAAGATGCTATTTGCACATGACATTTACATTTTATGTGATGTGCAGTCCAATCAATAGTTATAAAAGAAAATCCTTAACAAAATCCGATGGAAGGACTCGGGTAAAAAATATATTGAATGTAACTTTGCTTGTGATATTTATAGAAATTTAAGGGACTCTGATGCTATTACCCTACTGCTGAGTTCGGTTTTGTTTTTGGGTAGGGAAGCTGCCGTTCGCGATAGGGAGGACGCCGGAAGGATGTGACGTGTTCAGCGGTCGGTGGGTCAGAGACAAGGCAAATCGGCCGCTTTATGAAGAATCAGAGTGTCCGTACATTCAGCCGCAGCTGACGTGTCAAGAACACGGCAGGCCTGAGAAAGATTATCAGTACTGGCGATGGCAGCCTCACGGCTGTGATCTTCCAAGGTAAATAATATTTCTTATTATCTAAATAATAATTTTATTTATTAATTATTACTGGATATTTTAACTTGTTTATTAAGATTAAGCCTTAAAGAAGAGACTTCGGTTTCAAGAATCTAATTTTATATATATTCTTTTTCTGAACTGCTTTTTGATTTATTGTCTCGTTGAAATTGGGCGCCGGCCAATGCCATGCATGGCACGTACGTGGCCAATTGGCGGAAATTTTTTTTGCTTTTGTTTTGACCCCAACATCTTTCTCTCATGTCATTAGGTAATGGGACCCATATTATCAAATAAATGTGAATTCATACAGACGGGACGTTCATTTCATGGTGTCAATGCATATCAATCCGTCAAAAAAAACTTGCCACGTATATATAGATTCATCATAAAATGGACAGATTGATTACAAAGTGATATTGGTCATGATACTGGATTTTCAATTTTAACTTTTTAAGAAGATTTGTACACTAATTGACGTGAAATTATGCAGTTTTAATGCTACATTGATGCTGGAAACACTTCGAGGAAAGAGGATGATGTTTGTTGGTGACTCGCTGAATCGTGGCCAGTATGTTTCCATGGTGTGTCTTCTTCATAGACTCATCCCTGAAAATGCCAAATCCATGGAAACTTTCGATTCATTAACAGTCTTCACAGCCAAGGTAATTGAAATGTACATATGTACGTATTAAACTACAGAACATTGATTATTTTCATATCCCTGATCAATTGATTTCTTTGTCCAATTTATTAATTAGGACTACAATGCGACGATTGAGTTCTATTGGGCACCATTTCTTCTTGAATCAAACTCGGACAATGCTGTGGTTCATAGAATTTCTGATAGAATTGTAAGGAAAGGTTCGATTAATAAGCACGGACGAAACTGGAAAGGAGTTGATATTTTGGTGTTCAATACTTACCTCTGGTGGATGACGGGTTTGAAGATGAAAATCTTGTAATTAATTAATCAACTTCTCCTCTAAAACATGTATTAAATATTCATTATTCTCATGGCATTTGCACCGTGGCTTACGTTACTTTATGTTTTGTCTAATTTAATTTACAGGAAAGGATCTTTCGATGATGAAGAAAAAGAAATTGTGGAGATACCAACTGAAGATGCTTATCGAATGGCAATGAAGAGTATGTTGAGATGGGTGAAACTGAACTTGGATCGGAAGAAAACCAGAGTGTTCTTCACTAGCATGTCGCCATCGCATGGCAAGTGAGTAAAATAAATTAATTGTATTAAAATTTGATATGCCCCCTGAGCACAGATTTGAAACTAATGTTTTGAAGTTTGGTAGGGGCATAGATTGGGGAGGGGAGCCGGGGAAGAACTGCTACAACGAAACAACTTTGATCGAAGATCCCAATTACTGGGGCTCAGATTGTCGAAAGGGCGTAATGCGAGTGATCGGAGAAGTGTTTAGTCGTTCAAAGTTTCCGATTACATTTCTGAATATCACTCAGCTATCGAATTATCGGAAGGATGCACACACGTCGATTTACAAGAAGCAATGGAATGCACTGACACCAGAGCAGCTTGCTAATCCTTCTAGCTATGCTGATTGTGTTCACTGGTGTTTGCCTGGCCTTCAAGATACCTGGAATGAGCTATTGTTTGCCAAGCTATTTTATCCCTGAATATGTACTTTCAAATTATGATGGGCACCTGTGATCATGAGAGCGTGCAAATGGCATTGGCATCTAAACTTTTTTCAATACAAGTTGTTGCTTGATTGAATGAGGAAAAAAAATGGGAAAGTGAGGATCTGTGTAAAATGATAGAATTGTTTCCACTTCATGCTGTGATTGGACTGAGTGAGATTGAAAAAAAGGGAAAGAGAGAATCCTGTTTGTTAAAAATGATGGTGATGTCGTTGCAAGGGGAATTTGAGAAAGAAATTGAATTGATTTATTCATTTTTGTTTGAGTTTCTGAATTTCCGAAATATATATTTCTCTTCACTCTCTCCTACCATCATGGCACAGCACATTAATGTGAATTTTTTTGTACACAAATTTTCACGCGGATGTGTGTTTTAACTTTTATCTTGGCATGTATGTATAACAGTTATTAATTTTTCACACGTTTCGCCATATCACACTGTTCTTATACTTTTTTGATATATTACACTGTGATTCACTAGTTTTGACAGATTTTACCGCGCACCCAAATCGCTATTTTTTTTTTTTGGTGGCCATTGACTTTGACGCGGGGGGGGGGGGAATGTAAATTTGCTCAAACGATGTTGTGTATGAGCTCGTAATGTTAAATCTATTCGAACATTCAAGAGAAAGAACGAATGTTGTTGAAGTTCAGGATGGATTAGATGGAATCCGAAAAGACAATAAAAATAAATTCATTGTTCGTAATGGTATGCATAACGTATTTCAACATCATAACTTTTATTAGAACATAATCAAGTTATTAAAATATGTGGAAAATGCACTTTTTTCCCCCAAATTGTCTATGTAGAAAGTTTTGTGGTATATACAATCTTTTGATAATTTACAAATTGTAAAACGTTAGGTGGTCTTGGATCTATCTTGGACCTCTCTCAACTCTAAAAGATAGCTCAAGGGGTGAGTTTTTCCCTCGTATTTATAAAGTCACTACCAACCTCTTCCATCTCCCTCATACGTCTGGTCTTAGGTAAGAAGTATAGATATTCATTCTCCCTATTAGACTATTGGGTTGAAGCACATCGGGCCTTGGATTAGAAGCATAAACATACATTCTCCCTATTAGACTGTTGGGTGGAGGCACATCGGGCCTTAGGTCAGAAGTATAGACACCCATTCCCCCTACTAGATTATTCGATTAAGGTGTTGGTGAACTTGGACTCTAATACCAGTGTTAGGTGGTCTTCCCTCACAATTATAATGTCACCAATAGGAACGGCAATGGTTTGGGTCGGGCTGGCTTGACCAGAAAAAATCCCGATTATTTACATTTTGGGTCGAGTTGGGTCAGACTTTTTTTGAGCCTACACAATGATTTCTCTCTCACCTTTAATATTTGGCTTTCTTTGTCCGATTTTGCTTTGTTTGTCAATGATGTAACACAAAATTACTTTGTTCTAGAACTATTATATGTCCATAATTTTTCAATAAAAAAAAAATTCATATCTTATACAAATAAAAACACACAATTCCACAACCTAACAACAACAACAACAATAATAATTATTATTATCCATAATTTTTGCCCTATGTATTGCACCCAAAATTACTCTTTTATACATACACACACACACACACACACACACATATATATATATATGTATGTATGTATGTACATATGTATAAAGTGTGTGTGTGTGTGTGTATGTATGTATGTATGTATGTATGTTGTATTCACAACTCAAAATTTCATAATTTTCATAATTTTTTTTTTTAATTTTGGGTCAGGGCAGGTCGGGTCAATGAAGGCTCGAACTTTGACTCGAATTTAATTAGACCTTAATTTTTTGGCCCGAACTAGACCCAAGACCCGAATTCGGGTCAAAGTCCAAAAAATTTAGGTTGGGTCAATCAGGTTAAAATTCGGACCAAGTCAAATTACCATCCCTAGTTACCACCAAATCCTTTTTACAACTGATGTGGTATAACCCAACACAAAGTCATATCGACAACAATGAAATTTCAAAATTAAGAAGATTTTGTATTAGTTGACATGAAATTATACACTTCTAATGCTTCAGTGATGTAGGAAATAGTACAAGGAAAGAGGATGATTTACGTTAATATGTTTCAATTGAAAAAAGAGGATGTGCTAATATTGTCTTAGCTATTCTTGCTCAGCTCCATGATCACCACGACGACCATGAGACGAGAAAAAGCAACAAACTAAATCCTGAGAGAGAGAGGATATGAATAATTTTGGTAATAAACTAAATTAATTAAAAAGTAAGAGCTGGAAAGATAATTCGAGCTAGCCTAATATCTCTACACAAACATAAAAGGAACCTGATTAAATACCAATGAGGCCCATGAATAATAATGGGCCAAAATCCGGCCTAAACAAGCCCACCATTTTCACGAGTGAGCCCTAACGTGTCGGGTTGTAATCTATATTTCCATAACGAGTTTCCCAAGTTTCTATGTATAAAACTTACGGCTGCTCGCGGATTGGATTTTATGAATTGAATATTAATTTATATCCGATTCATGATTTTACAGATTCTAAATTTTTAATTTAATATAATCCACGAATTAATGAAATTCAATTCAAATCCAATCCATACATATGCAGATCAGATGCAGATTTGACCAAATTCACCATTTTGCAGATTGATTTACGGACTGAAAATTTTTAATTATGTCAAATTCATGAATTAACTAAATAAAAAATAATATAAAAATAAATTTA
Source organism: Citrus x clementina (assembly GCF_000493195.1). Lineage (NCBI taxonomy): Eukaryota > Viridiplantae > Streptophyta > Magnoliopsida > Sapindales > Rutaceae > Citrus > Citrus x clementina. The sequence continues at coordinate 1,623,270 of NW_006262274.1, forward strand.
CTATCAATTAAATTTAAAATTAAATAAGATTTAAATAAATTAATTGTTTAAATAAAGTTAGAAAATACATTTAAAGTTTCAAAATATAACACCCCAAAATGAAAAAAATCTCATTCGTTTAGATCATTATATGGAAATTAACTATTGAGGAAGCTATATTTGTTTATTTAATTATTTTTATTTTATATTATTATTAAATAAGATATAATGTAATGTTAATGTAATTATATTTTAACTTATTTATTTACTAGTAAGTACTAATGTCGTATTTACAAGTTTCATTTTTTAATTAAATAAATACATTTATTTTTTTGTGGATTCGCGGATTTTTACGAATTTATAGAAGTAGATCCATACGCAATCCACCAATTAAGGATTACCAAATTTTTAATTCAATCCAATCCACCAATCCATGGATCGGATTTCTACAGATCAGACGGATTGAGCCGATCAGATTGGATTCTGAACACCCTAATAAAAACAACAGAACGCAAATCGTGTTTTTTTCTTCTAATTGCAGCTGCAGGATAAAAGATTAATTGTCTAAGAAAATGAGACAATTGCAAAAGATTTCAAATTAATCTGCTGGTAGAGACAATTGGGCATACTTTTTGCCTAATCCTTTAAATGGAAGCAAAGCAGCAACAGCTCGAAAGGGGTCCCAAAATATTAAGGGAGTGAATATGGGCCATATGGCCACTGCTGCTTGCTGTTGACTGGTTCTACAATGGGTAATTTTTAAAAATCTCCCCTGAGGTTTGGGCTTGTTGCAAGTAGATGGCGAGAATTTGTTTATTTGTAAAAAACTCCATACCGTCAGTTAACTTTAACATTGACCGTTAGTTGACTGTGTAAAGACAATATTACCCTTAACAATAGTTTGTAGATGGAAATAACTAAAAAAAAATTAAAATTATTGGCTATTTTATCCTATTTAAATTATTGATATTTTCTTAAAGTTCCTACAAGAAAGATAAAATTAAAAATTTGAAAAATCCTCTTTAAATTATTGATATTTTCTTAAAGTTCATACAAAAAAAATAAAATAAAAAACTTGAAAATGAAATAGTTATAATATTTACCTATGATATTGTAAATCTTTGAAATTGACAAGGATAAAATTGTCAAAAAATAAGGTTTGTGCTTTTCGCGCCAACAATTTTAATTTTTTTTAGTTATTTCCGTTTACAAACTGTTGTTAAAGATAATATTGTCTTTGCACGGTCAACTAACGGTCAATGTTAAAGTTAACTGACGGTAGGGGGTTTTTTACAAATAAACAAATTCTCGTCATCTACTTGCAACAAGCTCAAACCTCAGGGGAGATTTTTAAAAATTACCCGTTCTACAATATACGTGTATTAGTTATCTCTTGGGTTGAAATACTGCTCCATATAAAAAATTACCCAATGAACACTATTCTTTGTAACAATGACTTTCGCCTACTAAAGCTCTCTCTGCTATGTATACAGCTTTATCCCATAATTCGTGTTACATGAATCTCTCACTCGGCTAGAAAGATGGCTTGCGGGAAAAGCTTAAAGTTCTGCTTTCTTTTTACAACAATCTCACTATCCAAACAAGAATTTTCCTGGAAAAGTCGATCCATATTGCAAAACCCTGAAACATGTGATATCATTCATATATAAAGCGGGCAGTAATTGTCAAGTTGATTGTACACATCACATGTTGGCTCGAGAAAAATTTGAGTGATGATGAATTCAAATGCGGTCAAAATCAAATCCCCATAATATATGGGACAGAAACGTATGGATAGCTTTGAAATTCACTGACTAAACTTATTGAATTGAGGATTCATTAAAAGCCCTTTTCCCACTTGCAAACCCAACTTGCAAAAACCGTCCTTTCTCACAACACAAAAATTAAAACACAAATCACACGCCAAAAAAGAATAAAAAAAAAGGTGGCAAAAATAAGCAAGTTGCCTTGTTTTTCTATAACAAGTCCAAGTTGCCTTGCAGCTGTTTGATTCCTCCCAAAAAATAATAAAAATAATAACAACAACAACATCAATAATGAGTACTATCCCATTGCAGTATTCAAACTCTCTCAGCATGCGGTGATAAGAAAATTAAAAGTTAGGGTTTTTAAATTTTTTTAAAGTATATGTAAGTTGAAATCTTATTCTTCAAAATTTTATTGCCTGATACATAATGATCTCACCGACTGTGCCATAAATGACCGGCGAATAGGTGAGATACAATTTGCAATTTATTTATTCAAATAAGTCGTACAATTTCTGTTTGTATAATATTAGCCCCCAACAATTGCAATTAGATACTACTATTTACAGATTGTCATTGAGAAGGCATCTTGTCAACATTCAACACTTTGCCTTATCTTATTTTTGTAACTTTCTTCAATGCATATGCTTTCTAATTGCGTGCATCACATGGCCGTAGCTAAAAGTCTTAAAACTATACGGGCATGGTTAATTATTGTACTCAGAGAATCAATATGTATTAATTCCCGGTGAGATATAAAGAATATAAAGTACAATATTAATGGCTCAAAAAATACATACGGTACATAAGTACAAAGAGGAGAATGGAACTAGCATGAAATTAATTAAACTGATAGATAGTTCAAAAAGACTATCCACTATTTTTTGGTCTAATTAAAATTAACAACCCACTCCCCATGAATCAAATTAACCACAAAGAAAGAAAAAAAAATTACATAAATGGTAACCACATTATATAATATGGAAAACATAAATTTACTGTATATAACTATTTAAACTAATGTGACCCAACATATCAACGATCTACAATTTCCGATTGAGCAGGCATCAACGATCCATCATGATTGATTGTTAAATGATCGAATTGAACCGAACCCAAATCGAAAACAAAAAAGAATATGAACAAGAAAATCATTCATGATGATGATGATGATCGAGTTTCTTTTTTACTTGTTCGATCTAGCAGCCATGTTCTCCGAAATTTGAGCCAAAGATTGTAAGTTGCAACGTACTATAGTCTCAACAAAAGTGCAAGTTTCCTCCCTAGTGTTGCCCGGCGGTACATCACAAACGTATGATTCGACGACAACTGTGCCGGTGCCGCATGGCGAAGCGTGTAGTGTGGTGACAGACCGGTAATTATTAAGCCTGTGATCACCCCCGATGACACTGAAGCTCAACACATGATGCTCATCATCAAGAATCTCAAGCCTCTCCGTGCTGTTAGCTGCGGGCAACCCGGAGATGACGTGGACCTCACGGAGAGTGCCCACGTGCCCATCTCCGTTGATGACGTGGCAGCTCTTGAGAAAGTGCTTGTAAGCTTGAGGGTTATCGAATCGCCTGACCACGGACCAAACGGCTGGCAAGGGAGCGTTGATGGTTTGGACTGCATAGGAACAGCACTGGTTGGGGCCCACAGTGTGCTTGTGGTAAAACGGCAGCGTTTCCGGGACCGGGAACCGACTTAGGGTTGTGGGTTGTGGTTGTTTTTGTGGTGGTGTTGGGGTAGTGTTGTTGGCCCTTCGGACTTGTATTGATGAGGCAGGCATTGCTTTCTGAATTTGTTTTCTTTGCTTCCTTTGTTTTTGGTTTTGGCTAGGGTTGCACCTTCATCATAATTGTGTCTGTGTACGTGTATATATGTGAAGAGATCGAGAGAGAGATCAAAGGATTGCGTTTAATATTTTTGACTACAAGTTGGGAATAAATTTGAGAGAAAAATTAAAGAAGAAAGTAGAGATTGAGAAATATTATTTCCTAGGGGAAAAAATGTAGATGGGATGGTCTTATCAAACAGGCTTACGCTGGAAGATGCAAGTGGATGAGCAAGTTGCAGCTTCTTTGGACTAAGTTTAAGAAAGATTATCCTTTTATTTGTTTAATTCAATCAACCAGACCGCTACTTTATTATTATTATTTTTAGTTTTTAGCTATAATTATTTTTAATACGCATGTTGTTTTGGTGATGCTTATTTTAATTGCCAACTTTGTATTTTGTTATGTGTAGAAGATTGCATGTAGATATTTGATTTCTCCCTTCACTAAACAATATTAAGGGCTGTGTTGTATTAAATAAGCAATTTTTGTTATGCGGATATAATAAGCTCCTAATTAAAAAAGTAATTTGATGATTGGTAAATTATATTGTTGCAGGTTGCTGTAAGTTTAAAGAGTAGTGTATATGGGTTTAGTAAATTTTATTACAGACGTGTTATTTTATTATTTAATGACCAAAACAGACGTAAGTTTAAATTATTTTTCTAGAGTATGTTTAATAATGTTTAGACATGTCTTCTTTTTTTTAAAACACATAAAATTACATAAAGTCAAAAAAAAAACTCAATTAAATAAAATCTGATGAAATTTATAATTTGTTACATATAAAATATGATAAAATTTCATACTAATACATAATACAAATAAAATAAAAAATAATATGCATTACATTCACATTAAACTTGCAATATACACCATAACTATAGAAAAAAATATATATAACCAGATTGAACATTAAAAGCCATGATTATGAAATTGATTTTAAAAGTTATGGTTAACTTTCATGTGAAATTGTGCATAGTTAAAAAAAAAACTTTACATAATCATATGCAAGTCTTATTGAATCTTATAATAGAAAATAAAAGTAAAACATTAAAAAAATAACTTTATTAGATTAAAACTTTGATACGGGAGAGAATACACAATAGTTGTGGCAGTAGTTTGGTTGTACTAGTAATGTGATATCTAACGGCTTATACATTAGGGTGTATGAAAAAGTAAGACATAATGATTATTTTTTTAAAATATCAAAGTTGTAATGAGAACTTCAAAAAAATGTGGTAGCTTATTTAATAAGTTGTTTATGAAAAGCAACCCCCTAGTTGTTTTTAAAAGTAGCTGTAAAAATGAAGAAAATTATGAAATAAGCAGTTTTTATAAAATTTACCGAACACTAATTTTATCACAACTTTTGAAATAAACAGTTTATTAAGTTTCAACTTCAATTCTAAAAGGGGCTAATATACTCTTTTTTTTTTTCTATGTGAGTGTGTGTGTCTTTTTGATGATCATATACATATGGTGTAACTATTATTGTTGATAAATATATGAATGCTGTTTTACTGCTCTGCACAACAAAAAGTAAATTTTAGAACTTATGGGGTATGTTAGCCGTCGGATGTGCAAGAATAGATTAGACTAATATTTAGGAATACATTAGAATAGATTGGCTTTATATATAGTACGACTATTGATTTAATGGGTGACCATGTTCACCTGGTTAATCTACAACTTAAGTATTATTCATAGAAAATTATAAAATTATGTCACATATTCAAGTGTACACCATATGATGGACACTAGTACACACTAGTAACTAAATCATATATACAGATTGTACTATCTTTTTTATTCTATCATTTTTATTTGACGAATTAGACTAAATTATATTTAATGAAAATAGAATGGATGAAAATGCGATTCCCACTTAAGATAATATCTTATTTTTTGTAGTTTTTAAATTCGGGGATGTATTTTATTTTTTAAAAAGTTATAAAAAAACTAAAAATAAATCTTCACTTCGTTTTGTGTACCATTTGGATCAGTTTTGACAGTGCAAGTATGGCCATGATCAATTGTCGCCCTTAATCTCTTATACCAAACATAATCGTGTATTTCTTGTGCACTGCATTCTTCTTTTTTTTTAATTTTCTCTATTTCATTTTTTTTTTGTTGAAAAGTTGTCTCTTAATTATCTCTAGAATATTGAAAGTATAAGTAGCCACCATGAGTTTTCGATAATTTCTTAAAACCATCTCAAATTCTAGTTTTATATTAACTAACTACTTTTTTGTTAACTCCATTAACCACGTTAAAGAATATAAGATAAAAAATTATGTTATCCTTGGATTTATAAAAGAAGGCAGAGCAATGTTTTGGAAGGCTCAAGGGATAAAATTATCTTTAATCTTAAATTATTAAAGAAAAAAGTGGCTGGTGGATATAAAACTAAAATTTGATGTAGTTCTATGATATTATTAAAAACTAATTAATGTCGGCTTCTTATACTTTTGATATTCTGAATGTGATTGGGGGATAATATCCCCCTTTTTATTTTTCATAATTAACTTGTTAACGTCCATTAGTTTTACAGTTCTATTCTCATAATCAGGGCAGTCTCATTCGCATCCCTAAATTTGCTTGAATTTGATTAAAAAAAAAAAAAGTTCTATGACCGTATTAAATAAATAGGCAAGCCTGTATCAATTGTAAGGTTTTGTTTAACAACTTCTACTAAAACTCGAGCCGTTTTTATGGGGAGGGACGGAGTTCGGTGTGTATTTGTTAGGTTGAATTTCTTTTAGATATTTGAAAATTGATTTCACCTAATCTAAAATTAGATAGCGTTATCACAAAATTTATTTACTATATTTCCAATACATCTCTTTTTTCTTTTTCTTTTTTTAAAGCAATACACTTTTTTTTTTTTACTTTCATTTTGTCATTGTTTTCTACTCAACCAACCGATATAAAAATATCCTGAATGTTGACGGGAATTTTTCTTTTTAAATTATTCACGTTTTAGTCTGGGGTTATTAACAGACGATATTATTGTCCATTTATTAATCTACATATTTCCTGATAGCGGCTCTTTGATATTTCAAATGGTGAAAGTGATTGAATTTAAATCAAAGATAAAACGCACACACACACGCATCAAGGCCATTAAAGAGGTATGATGTTTGCTTAAAATTTTCACCCTTAACAAAGAAACTAAAAACTATATAAAATGGTTTAGCTGATTGATTGTTCAACGACGATAATGAATGTTGAATTTAATAATTGACACCAATTTCTAATAATACATTAAAAATCAAATTCCTATGGAAAAAAAAACAACCTCGAAGATATTGAAAAAGAGATAGAAAATATCACGGTAAAATCAAGATTTTAATTCCGTCAGCTTCTAGACTCCTCACCTGCTTCCTACTTGCAATAACTTAGTAGGGATGATATTATTAGCTAGCCCACTAGTTGACGAATGCTCTTGATGTACAAACGTTATGGTGGTGATAATTCCACCCCGAATATAGAGTTATAATGGAAATACAAAGAGCTTATGGGGTCAAGTGATCATAGAAATGATATCTTAAGATAACAAGTTGTAAGTAATCATCCTTATTTTTAAAATATATATATATTTTTTAAATTTACTTCCTATGTATCGTTAGAGGCCAAAAAAGAAAAAAAGAAAAAAAAGAGCAAATGGTGATGTTTTGGGGCCTAATTTAATAAATTCATCCATCCACTTTGTCCTATTTTATTACCCTAATTGTCATTTGTGTATTTAGATTAACCTTTGACATGATTAATGCTCCATTTACTTTTAATTCTCCTTTCTTGTTCAGTTGTTCTTTGTCCATTTCATATTTTTTTTCCCACCAACTTCCATCAACTTGATCGTTTTCCTAGTTGAAAATTTGAAAAGCACATTTTCCTTTAGTGCTTTTATTTGCAACATAATCTCTTTAAGCTAATTGGTTTCGCAAGCACATCACCTGTTTATTTGTCTCAATCATAAGTTTGAATTTTACTTCAACGTTTTATTTAAGGGAATTTTGGAAAGAGAGTTTTTGACAAAGACTATTAGTTTGCATATTAAATTAACTATACATTGACAAAAATATTGTAATAAAAATAAAAGATTATCAACTATACCATACAGTGCATGTGGTGACAAAAAAAATCTATTCATCCACGACTAAGCATAATAAAAATAAAACAATAAAGGAAAAAAAAAAAAAAGGCATACAAGACGATCAATTGTGTGAATAAACAATCAATCAAATTGTTACCTTAATAACCAACAATCGAGATATTAAAATAGTAGCCAAGTTGACTCATTTTACCTCATATATAGATGTTAATGACGTGCCATGGATTTTATTTATCTAAATATACATGGCTAAGGACATGAATCTTGTTGAGACAATTAATGTGTAATACAAAGATACGAAAATATTTTCCTATGTTCAAATTGGAATTTTTTTAAATTGTGCCGACTTGGTTTTGGTGTTTGGTTCATAGAAGCTTCTGGAGGGAAAATTAAAAGATTTTCCAAGTGCTGTTAATTAAATCATACTTGATTATAAGCTAAAAATTTTGTGCATGGTTGGCGTCATCGCTTTTCTTAATTAGTGCTTACACAATCTTTCGGCCGCCTGCATATTTGACAACTTGAAATTTCTCTACGTCTTTGGAAAGCCAAGATTTTATAAAAAAAGTTTTATTCTTTTGAGCATGAAACATGGAAGCCAAGACAAGATTTTACAACTTTAAAAGTTATCTCAAGCTAGATCGACCCATGTTTTTCCTATTTATCGCCCATGGTTTTGGTGCAAGAAATTTTCTCAGCTACTATTCTTCGAGCATGTTATAAGCGTGAAGCTTTATACCGTGCGTGAGACGATTTTTGTCTACTATTTCCTCTTTCCTTTAGTTTGATAGTTAGATTATATATATATTATCATTTTCAATAAGGATGGCAAAAAAACTCAGGTCTATCCGGTCTATTTTCATGGACTTTAGCCCGAGCCTCTCACATGAGAGCTTTAATAAGAATTTAGGAAAAAAAAAAATCAGGTTAGACCTAAATTTTTTATTTAAAAATAAATTTATAAATTAGAATAATAAATTCAAAATTAGAAAATAATGAAAAAATAAAAAAGCTTAAATCCTTAATTTATATATTAATGATGAATCAAAGAACTTAAAATTGTAATACGAAACTCTCTTTTAAATGTTAATTAATTAAGAGAGTGCTTAAATTAGAGAATCAAATATTAAAAAATTAAATCTCTAAATTTTTTATTCGCTTCATTCTCTTTATTTATTATTTCATTTTGAAATATTTATTTTCTTTAATTCATTGTTAATTGTAACAACTTGATTATTATTAACTAATTTTTAAGTTTACAATAATTTTTTTAAAAATTAAAAAAATAAGTTAAAGTTCAAACTTGGTCCAAGCCCAACTTAGACCTGCAGTGGGCCCGACTCAAGCTCAACCCTTATACTTCTACTCTAATGGTTCAAGCTCAGGCCCAAGTCCTTAATTTGTCAACCATAATTTCGAGTGTGGATGCTTTTATTTTTTTCCAATTTAACAAACTGTTAAACCATGCGAATGAATGATGCCATGATGGATGACGAATGTCCGTACTTACTATTTTCTCTGTCCTTTGGTTTGACAGCTAGACACACGCAAAAAGAGAAAACCTTGTAAATAAGAGTTGTACGGATGTCCCGTATTTAATAACATGTGAACTTGAACTTGGTTCCCTACGAAAACAACATCTTTTGGTTATAAAACAAAACTGAAAATTTGTATCGCTCTCAACCAACCTGGTTCAAATGTATGTGCACTTCTATAAATCCAAACGTCCGCACTTAGATAATTATATATTGTCTTCAATCCCACTTCACTAACAGTCACTAACTACCGCTTATATTCGAAACCTTTGATTGCGCACATTCAAGTTACTAGAGTCTTACCTTCATGAAATGCCTCTAAATGTACGAAATTTATAGCAGGATCTGCTGTCAAATATTTCCTTCTGGTGGTCCTGGATCAAACTTTCAAAGGGGATTTGGCCTAGTTTCAATTATACATATATATATATATATAAGCATGGCAGGTTGGAGTAGCAACATCATAATAGTTTTTTTTTGTTGTTTGATATAATCTCATTTTTTTCTACCAAGACTTCACAATGATGGCAAAATTCTGTTGATTTGGAATTCTCTGCTGCACTCAAAACTGATACATTCAATCCAAGGGCTGGGTTTTCTCAGTTGAGTGGTTTAACAGCTAACAGGAGTTGTAAGAATACCAGCATACACAAAACTTCAGAAGCACTAGAGCAAAATTCAGGATGACGCGATTAGAAAAAACTGCGTACCAGATAGTCTATCTACAATGTGCGAGTAACGTAATTTCAGGTGGGAAGCATATAGATCAAAAGCCAGGATATATGTCACCAGAAACTTTGGTGTATAAAAATTAATTACCAGCCAACAATTTTGAGCTCAGAGAGTTCAATAAGACTTTCATAAAAGATGTATTAAATGATTAGCAGGACTTGCATAATACATGTAGTTATGCTATGAACCGCAAACATGGTTATAATGGCGATCAGCAATGAATTACGGTAATAATAATCCATCTCTTTATTAACATCTTGTCAATAAACAGCATAAATGAAAGAGAGAGAGAGAGATAGAGAGAGAGAGAGAGAGGATCTGTAACAAAGAAGAGATGGCTTCTTACACTTTGTGTTGTTGTTTGGAGCTGAGCTCTGATCAATTCGTTGAAGCCTTCTCGTTTTTCATAATCATATGGAAAGATTTCATCCGATCTGCCGCCACAATCTCTCTTAATACATCATCTTCCATCTTTTCTGCTTGCCAGCGGGAAGGATCCTCCACAAGTTCCTCACTGAAAATCATACGAGACACCCACTCCTTCCAAGTTGTCCTCCGATACTTGTCTTCTTCGAGTGTCCCTGATGCCAAGAGCTGATACACATAAACCATCTTTTGCTGACCGGGCCGAAAGGCACGCGCAATGGCTTGCTTTGTCTTGGAGGGGTTCCACTCTGAATCCAACATAATCACACGCGAAGCAGCTGTCAAACTAATGCCTTCAGCGCAAGCTGTAATTGATGCAATAAGTATCCTTGAAGGCCCACTGGGTTCCTCAAACTTATCCATTATTCTTCCACGTTCAAACAGCTCTATGTCCCCTGTGAGGATCAGAATTTCTCTACCCCTCTGCCACCTAAAAATTTTCTCAAACAATTCTGCAAACAACATGATTGGTGCAATGTTGTGGCAAAACATCAGAACCTTCTCTTGCTTGATAACTCGATGCACAAGATTTAGAACAAACATCACTTTGGACCCTTTTCTAATTTCATACTTGTGCTTCTCAAGTCTTGCCAGTGCTTTGAGATCAAAAAATTTATTAACACAATTTGATGTTTTAACCAACCATGGATGTATTGCTGCAAGGGTGATCAAAAGCTCCAGTTCAAGAGGATAGCCATTGTATGTAGACATAATCTTTTGTAGTTTCTCCAAAACCTCAACTTGTACTTCAGTAGAATTCATCAACAAAGTATATATTTGTAAACCAGGGAGATTGTCAGAAGCTCCACCCTCGTAGACATCTATAAATCCACTTGTGATATTTCTCAACATGTTTAAACCTTGGATTCTCTCTTCTCCATCGTCAGAATTGATCTTCCTTGCAATGGTATCCACAAAAAATTTTCTTGCTCGTGATTCTAGTTGGCGGGGATTCTTCATCCGCATTTTCTTTCTCTTGAAGTTCTGATCTAATTCCCTCAACACTTCATGGATAAACTTAGGTCGAGCCAAGCAAAGGGTGTTGAAATATTCACAGAAGTTATTCTGAAACAATGTACCTGAAAGCAATACTCTCTGGTCGGTTTCAACTTTCATCAGAGCCTTCCTTAATCTTGACTTAGTACTTCTGGGGTTGTGCCCTTCGTCTAGTACCACAATGCCTGGACTTTCCCGCAGCACTTTAGCCATATATTTTCTATGTGCAAACTTTGCATCTTCACGTATTAGTGTTAGAAATGAAGTGTAACCCATCACAAGAATACTGGGTTGCGCATGCCACTTCTGTATCTTCTCTAGGCAATCTAAAACGTGCATGACGTCAAGAGTAGGTCTTACACCTCCTTTGAAGGAGCTTATCCTTTTCTGTCTGAAGACTCTATAGGTTCTACGACCATGGATCAGATGAACTGGTAAAGGAATTTTCCACTTAATAAATTCCTTGTGCCAGGTATAAAGAGTTGTCTTCGGGGCAAGAACTAAAGGTCGTTTTCCTGGGAATAACTTCAAGTAGCTAACAAGGAATGCAATAATGAGAAAAGTTTTTCCAGCTCCAGGTGTATGAGAAATCACGCAGCCGCCTGTGTTCTTGGATTCTGCATCCATGCTTGCTGGTACTAAAGACCCAGCGATATTTCTCCATAGGAATTCAAAAGCCTTTTTCTGGTGCAAGTGTAATTTCATTTTAAGTTCAGGAATTAAGGCCCACACATTGTCATTCTCATTTGGCGAGAGAATATCTGAGGATGCCAGATTGCAGCAAAGATTCAAGCCCTCATTGCTATCAAGTCCATGCTCAGTATCTTCTTCATTGTCCACCTTATTGCTAGTAATCCAGCTTTTGGGTTCCAACTAAACAAAAAAGAAAACAAAGGTAATCAGAAATGTATTTGTATTTGACTTTATTTAACACAATATGCTCACAAGGAAGCACAAGGATAATGAAGGTTTGCCAGGACAAGTTAAAAAAAGAAAAATAATAATAAATAGGTAGCATTCTTCAACTGTAAACTTGACTTACAAATGCTGGCGTCACATATTTTATTTCAGTTTTCACAAAACCACATATAGGACATAAAATACCAATTTCTTCATCTAGGGTGAACTCGTGTTGGCAGACTATACTTGATATTTGTGGATCCTCGGAGGATAGTCCAGCATTAGAACCCTGAAACCATTATCAAAACTGACTGAGCCATAAAGGGAAAAAAAATTAAATGCATAAAATGTCGTGAGATGAAAATCACATAAAACAACAATCTGATCTCGATAAAAAGTTATTTGCAATACACCTCATTGTCCTCGAGAATATAAGCTTCAGCCATAGCTAATTCCATTTCTTTCCATAATGGTTCATTTTCTGAAACTTCGCTTTCATTTTCGCTTGACGATTCGTCAATTTCCATAGTCTGCTCCGAAGATTTTGCTGCCTTAAACTCATTCCACTGGTCAACAACATTTGGTTCTTCGTCTGTGATTGTGGAATCAATGTTCTTCATGTATGAATTTATCAGTCTATTGAATGCCACTGCACTTAAAGTTGATTTTTTATGAGTCCCTTTTTCACTGAATTCCTGACTCTTTAAACTCACAGGACGATATTTGTTACTTTTGACTTTCTTGTTGGAGGGCCTTCCCCATGACCTTCTTTCAAGCCCCATATCCTCTACCTCCAAAACATTCTCACCCTGAACTTTCTTGTTGCTAACTTTTTCTTCCCACCAATCATCAAGCTCCTTATCTTCGAACTCAGAAGTAGTCCTCCTCTGTACTGAGTGGGAAGTATTTCTCCCCCTCACTGAATGGGAAGTACTGCACCTCCGTACTGAATGGGAACCTTTCAAGTAAAACTTAGGAGAAACTTCATTAATTTTTCTTGATAAATATGAAGGAGTCTTGGAAGGAAGAGGATCTGGATAGAACGCTAGTGGATCACCTTCAGTAGGCACAGGAACAATAGCCAATTCTGATGCATGGTCCATTTCTTTAGTCAGACTTGATTCCATCTCCCTTAGTCTACTCCGACTTTTTCTCTTGATGGGATTTCTAATTTCAACCTCTGCATTCTCTTCTGAAAGACTAGAACCCAATGGTCCATCTAACAGGTGTGATAATGGTAAGTACAACTCTTGCTCTTGTGCTTCTTCTTCTTCTTCTTCTTCCCACTTGTCCGACTTAATTGGAAACATTCGAACCCAGCCAATGTCTGATTCTGGAGGAATATCACAGCCAATAAAGCGGTCAGGTTGTACATTTCGACGTTTAGAGCGCCGCAAATTCATAACGTCATAAATTGGCAACAGTCCAACTTCTTCTGTGCCACCAGCAGTGCTGACTTCTTTAGTATCTGGTGGAATAAACTGAAACAAATGCGAGGTAGAAACACCGTCTTCAACTTTAAAATTTATAGCATTCAGATGGTTAATGGAGTCTGGTGAAGAGTTGTCATCATCACTACCCAAAACTTGATAGACAATTTTCTTTTGCACAGATCTTATGTCAAATGCAGTCTGCTTCAAAACTGATGCAACAAGTAGAAATGAAAGATCAGACGAGAATTTCCCCAATAACAGTTTAGTTTTTTGCAATGAAGAGCAGTCCTCAGAAAAATTCCATCGATAGTATTGATCTTCACAAGCATCTCTTCCAAGCTTTTGGAGGATAGTTATTTGATCAATGCCAACTAGTTTAGTCTCTTTACTAAGTGCTCCTCTCTCTGAACCAAGAGGACCTGGGTTAATGTAGAACTTAACATATAACTGGCACGAGCATTGACCTTCATGGGGTTTCCTCTCAATAGAACTTATCTTAGCATCAACCCATACCTACATAAGAAAGAGAAGATAAAGGTCAAAATTAAACAGGGTAATAGAACTTTCAAAGCAAACAAGTATTGCCAAATTAAACATTCATCTAGTAAAGCATATTAGTCTTATTAGCATAGCAATCTATCATGGCATGCATAGTAAACTTCAATGCTGATATAAGAGAGGACTTTAAAATACTTGGAAAATATTGCAAAATGCAACATGTAAACATTCCTTTTAAGGGAATCATACCAACCAGCAAAGAAAGTATAGCTCTTCAAATCAGTACCAAAGATTTGTTTATTTCCGTTGCCACTGAATCTAAGAAATTGAAGTCCCTCTTATTAGTAGCAAGTGGAAAAGAGATCCATACAAACTAAAATGTAACTTACAGGTTCTTCATTTTCTTCATCCGAAGACTCTGCATCTTGAGATGCTGAAAGGACACAGACATCAATCCCTGGCCTTAAAAAGCAGGTGCAATCTGATGACGTTGCTTTCCTCGATCTTATACGAAGATTCGAGAATGGCCGTCTCTCCTCAGTATAACATTGATTATCCTTGAGATGCATGGTCATAGTCCCATCCTCGATTCTTATAAGCTCCAAAGTTCTCCATGAGTCATCAAAAAAGGCCTCAAAAGCTAAAGATGGAAAATCAGTTAAACAACATTCAAATAAAATCCTTTGCCAATTTTCTGTATTGACTTTCTGTTCAATCTCAGTATTAAAAGTTATTTTAAATCGCCTTGATGAATAAAGGAACTTCAAAGATTTGTGTATGACTAATTACAGTAAGAAAACAAAGAAAGGAGGAAATGCTTACGATGATCATCAAAAGGATGCTTGGATTGATATAAATGTCTTCTCCTCTTCATTTTTTATCAAGTCCAAAGAATTAATATCTCCGAAAATCTCGGCTACAATTATAACAATGAGGACACGTATCTGCAATAATAGTCGGTTAAGACACATTATAAAGTTAACATGAAGCTCAACTGCCATATTCCAGGAAATATGAAATCCAAAGGACCCATCATTTATGTGCTTTGAGCAATGTGATCATTTACATCAAATTACATTACTACCTAATATAACATTTTCAAAATGTTTGACTGCCCTTGTGATGGGGAGCACTGACATCCGTTGTCACACCTGCCCTGTTATTGGTCCATATTAGCGCATGCCCTCACCTAGTTCCTTCTCCACATGCTAACTATACGGTGAGCCCTGATGGTACACGCGGAGGGCAACATTACAATTATACAACTTACAAGTGCCACAAGCCAATGATTGGCATTAATTCTCCGTCAATAATAGCATTTAAGCCACAATGACATTACATAATAAGAAATGTAACCTAAGATCACAACATATACTAACTTTTTCATTCTCTGTTTTTTATTCTTATCATACATATGCTAAAAAGAAAGGGAAAAAATCAAGCCAAACAGTCGTATCTTTCCCACGTTTTGTTACAGAGTTTACAATATAAACAGAAACTACAGCCAAACAACATTTTTCCGGGAAAAAAAAAGTGCATTCAACACAAAAACACCCATGTTTTTCTTTTCTTTTCCCCTTAATTATTATTATTATTATTTTCCAAAAATCAATACATTACCAAACAGAGAAAGCTACAGTCCTCACTAGAAAAAGATGTTTGATAGCATAGCACTAATGCTACAAAATAATATTACATCATATAACCACCAAAATATCACAGAGAGAGTAAATATTTTACTTCATATAGCAAATTATGCATGTGACAGAAAACCCCACGAAACAGGAAATCAGAAATAAAACAATCAAACACAGCAACAAAACAAACACTCATCATTGATCAAATACAAGTTCGTGCAAAGTACGCCAAACAACAGCATCAGCCAGAGCATTGGTAAGATTAAGAATCATCAGTCAAGCAATGAACTTTGGAAAATTTTACCTGAAAACGGCATCTGGGTAGCAGAGAAAATTGAGATTCCGGTTAGATTCTGACCTGAAAATGAAGATTCAGGCAATGATAAAAGTCTGAAATTTATACTGATTGATCATAAAAGAAAGCGAGAGATAAAAAAATAAAAAAGAGTGATGTAAAGGTGAGCGAGTGACTCAAAATGAAATGAAACTGAGACAAAAGTCAGTGGGGGCGGACAAGCCAAAAGTGCTGTGAGTTCTGTGTCTGTTGTCAGAATCTTGGTTTCTGTGCAGAGCGTTTTCTGCCTGTTTTGCATGAGAATTGAAGTTAAGGACTGGTCGTTGAAACAAGACACCTGTGCTTTGGCAGCAAACTAACGTCGCAAAGGGGCAGTTGATGTAAATAACTGGTGATGCGAAGGGTAGATCAGGGATGAAATTTTATTGGAGTTTGGTGATGGACGGATGTGATTGGTGATGAGTCAGGATCTTGTCTGTGGGACAGGTTTTGAATTGCGAAATTTGATGCGCTGGAGCACGTGTGAGAGTTGTCACTCGCTCTTTCTGTACTTCGTGCTTTGAGCCGTTTGCATTGATATCTAGTCATGGCTTAATGGGTACTTCCATATTGGTTACCTAATCTTCAATTTTACAGCGAAGGTGTGTGTGTATATATACATCTCTAAAGGCAAGTTAAAAAAAAAAAAGGGAAAAAAATGCAAAATTAAGTTACTAATAAGGGAAAACTGTGGTGTAATTGTGGTATTGTGTCATAATTGCATTCAGTTGTTGGATGTCAATAAACCCCATCAATTTAAGTGCATTCAATAACTGGATGCAACTGTAGCACAGTACCATAATTACACCATAATCAAATTCTACTAATAAATATACAAAACTCGCTTTTAAATATGCTCAGATTTTTTTTAATCTTTTTATAAGATAAATATATTGAAATTTCCCCCCTTGAAAAGATGAAATCATTACGACTACCAAATAGTCCGCACACCCACCCCTATTGTGGCTTAATTTGACTCTTAACTTCAATTAACTAAATAAGGTTTAATTTTTTTAGGGTCCAACTATGATATCTATTTTTTTTTTTTTAAGGAACTATGATATCTGCTAGTGTCATATACTACACTGCTAAATGATCAGAAAATCAAATAAAATAGATAAAATCTGACTATGCAATAATGCCCTCACAGCCTTAATTTTAATGCAGAATTTAAATAATTTTAAACATTTTTTTCAGAGTAAAAAAGTGTTAGATCACAATCTTCAACTTAAAAGGAAGAAATTTTGCAACAAAGGTTTTCTATTCTGTGACTCATTGGCACATCAACCTTTTTTGTGTTTTCATTTATTTATTTTTATTAACTGCTTCACTAGTCAATCCACTTTTACTTGTTGGATTAGTCGGCACGCACCTTTTTCCCCTTAATTATATAAGTGTTGTAGAGTTTTTGAGTTTCCTCAATAGTCGTGGTGAATATTCTCTTAATTTCTCATTTTGGATTTTAGTGAACTTCAATTATTTGTTAGATTTTAATCGGATATTTATAATACGCCTTGGGCTTTTCATTTTGTATACAATATTATTAAAAAAAAAAAAACTGATAAACATAGAATCCACTAATAACTGTTTTATTTAACTAGGAAAGATATTACATCACTTCCCTTAAAAGAACGAACTTAGATTTTAGTTTCACTTGCCTGAGAAACATAAAATCTGCTGCATAGAAAATAATTTATTTTCCTGTTCGATGGGGGACTAAATAACCTTATATTTGCTCCACAAGTAAATCTTGCTGTATCATTAACCGATAAAATTATGCGAATTCGATGTCTTCCAATTATGATGAGGCTTAAAATCCTCAGAAGTCAGAACTCCGCTGATATGAAGGGCTCTCTTTTCAAAGAAGCCAATAACTCTCATTTTACTTTGTGTTCCATTGTTATAATGATTTGATTTTTCGATCATTTTACTTTTATCTGCTGAGGGGGTAAAACTTTGACTTGTTCAGGAGTTCATCTGACCAACTATGGCCAACCCCCCTGTTATCCCTTGGTTTAGTTTCATTTTCACTGCGAATATATACACACACAAGCACGCACGCACACAGGAGATAATAAGAAGCATTTGACGAGCAGATTATTACGATTCCCACAACCTCTCATCAGAATTAACGTTATATCTTACTCTTTGTGCAATCTACACGCAGCATCCCACGACACTGAAGTAAAATTGTGAAAACTAAAGAAAGCACCCTCTAACAAGAACATCACATAGTCAAACAACAAATACAATACACCATGAGAAGTGCACTCAAACCAAGAGTATCCCACTGAAACACATATCTTTTTTTTTACATAAACACTGAACTATGTAGAATTCCCACCGAGGTCATTTTTTACTGCCATATACAGTCAAAGAATTTCAATTAAACTATAAAAGGATAGAAGCAACTTTCCAACCCCATATCTGCGGTAGCTGGCTTTAACAAATATTGTGGCCATATTTCTCCAATCTTAAAAAACCTATAGAGAATAGCCGTTACACCGGTCAGTACAAAAGAACAAAAGTTAATGTTTATCATCGAAAAACACCTATATATTTAAATAGGTATCCCAGCCCTCTTAGACCAAGAGATCAACAAAACTTAGAAAGAGAAATCAACTATGGAAACACATCACTCTTCAACTTAATCAGCTGGGACATACGACACAGCTTAGTCCTGGCTTACTGAGCTACAACGAACATCCAGGATATGGTACACTCAAAATCCAAAATCTGATTCCTCCTCTTTCAAGAATTGAAGTCCATAATCTGAAGCACCATGCTCAGCATAGTTAACTCCAACAGGAAGCTCCATATCAGGATTCCGCAATTGGAAAAACGGGTCCAATGGTTTCTCGTATCCAAATTGGCTTTGATCAAGTGATCCTGCTTGAAGATTATAATAACTCAACTCACTCTGCTGCTCGGAGCCACAAAGGGGATTATTATCTAACAGATCTAACAGATCATTGACATCAAACATTTCATCCTTAGACCAGTCGTATCCCTCCAGCCAATCAATTCCTGTAGCATCTTTACGCTCATCCCCTGTCTCTGGTTTAACGTCACAAATACTGCCCAGAATAGGTTCGTCTCTTGCTTCCGGCTTGCAATCTAGCTGTTCACCCCAGTAGTACTTTTCATTATCCTCAGCCTCATCTTTAGCTTTTGGTTTGACTGGACTACTTAGTAACTCGGCCTCAGGTTGGGCAATTATTTTAGATTCGGCTTCTCTTGCGTCATTCTTCACTTTAGCATCCTCAATCTCAGACTGGTTTGATGACGTCGTTGAATCAGAATCCTTCGAAGACTCATTCAATCTTGAAACATCGGGCAAATTAAGCCGTGCACAAGGACCATACATAGCCCTAGCAGCATGATCATAAGCAAGGGCAGCCTCAACAGCACTTGGAAAAGTACCAAGCCATAGCCTATTTCCCCTGTTTGGCTCCCTTATCTCCGCAACCCACTTACCCCAGGTCCTCTGCCTCACACCTCGATAATCACACCGTCCATTCTCCGGTCCTCCTTTACCTTTCATACAACCCTTTTTCGAACCCTTGGCCGGAACTCTTCTCATTGGTTTATCCTCGCCATTGCCAGATTCAAGCGATTCATTATATCGCCTCCACCGTTCAAGAGTCTCAGCAACATTAACGCCATCTCTTCGTTTCCTTTTCCTGGAGGAATCAATTGCAGACACGTTAGAACCTTGCTTACTACAAACAGCCATCTTCCTAATAACCTCGATAATGTGGCAAAGCAACCACCTTTATATAGAAGGAAACATTTTTATGGGTAGGAATCCAAAAACAAGTTGGCAAACGCTACGTCGAAAAAACATTAAAAAAAAAAAGGTTTTTGTCCACTAGTGATAATAATCCATTTTAAAAACGGAATTCCTTTGGGGGCAAGTAATATCCTTTCGCCTAACTTTAAAAGGATTACTTTAGCTCCAAGTAATTAAGAAATGAAATATAAAAGTCAGATCCTATAGACACAAAACCGGGTAATTTTTTTTTTATAAAAAAAAAAAACAAATTATAAACCCTAAACTACTCAAATTTTGATGTATTCAAAAATCAGAAAAATTAAACGCAAACTCCAAAAAGCCGTTTAGGATAAAAACAAAGCCCTAATTGATTAAATGCCCACTTAAAGAAAATCTAATCAGATCAAGGAATCAAAAACCCTAGAAACAGAAATAAGGGAAAAAAAAAAACTCCAAAAATCAAACTAACCTGTCACTACTCAGTGGCATCATAAGAGACGGAGAAGAATCTTTGCTTTGAATAGCCATTGTGGTTTCCGTTCTGATAATCACAGACTCAAAAGTGTTTTTGGTCGCCTTGTTTTGTGTTTTTGGTTCGCTTTTCGCGTTTTTGTTTCGCGTTTTTTCGAGAGCTGTCTTTTTTTCCGTTTCTCTGCTCTGTCTTAGGCTTTGAGAAAGTTTCAGATTAAAGGAGAAATCTTAAGATATTTGCGGGTTGAGAGATATTTATAGCCTTTCCCTAGATATTTATTCATTAAAATATATTTTTTGGGTTGGATGACGTGGTAGATCTCTAGTCGCGTCGTGGCGCTTCGCTCTCCGTGCCCGGAGGCACGTGTCACCTCGAAGCTTCGCGAAACCACTAAAACCCCGCCACCATAGTTTGCTTTGCACTGAAGTAATTTCCCAATTTTAGTCCCGCTCGCTCAGCTCTTGCCATCGACTTTCCACGAAACCTCGATTTTGCCACTGAGCTTCCCGGCACCAGGATTGGAATTGAATTGGGTCAAACTTTATCGCCACAGCCGCAAATTACCAAATTTGGAGAATTTGGGTAATATTGTAATTATATATTTGTTAGTACTTTTAACTCGACTAAATCACCAAGTCATCACAATTTGTTCCAATCCGAATGCTCGACAATTAATAAACGTCCAATTGCATGATATGTGCCTAATTTAATGATGAGATTTAAACGCCAACATTTGTATATATCTTAGGCTTTTCTTTTAGAAGAATATTACGAGAAAATAAACTAAATTCGACCTAAATTTTGACGTGTAGGTTAATGGTAAACAATGATTATTAAGTAAAAGTGCTGTCTATATAAATCTTAGTTAATGTGCTCCGAAAATTGCGCCAGCATACCTAAGTCTGTGTTCTAACTTATATTTCGTAATATTAGAAAATAAACTTGAAAATTGGTTTGAAAATGAGTTGTGTTTAGGTTTTGTGTTATTTTCTTATCGTGGCGTGTTAAATTGTACTTACTCAAATTTACTTAATAACTTTTTTGGATATAAAAATAACAATTTAAACTTATTTGTTATCATTATTATACTATCCAAATCAACTGGTTTAGACCATTTTTTTTCAATTTACTTATTAAACACAAATAATAATTTAAAAAATTAAGAATATAATACTAAATAAGGCAATAAAATTCTATTTGGTATTGAGGTTGAGCATTGTAAGTTAAAAGTTATAGCATTAAAAGATTTGGTAAACATTAGCGCAGCGGCCCTAAATAAATTCTAAGTTGTTTTGATCCACAATTTATATGATGAAAAATCTATAATATATTTACTATTTTTATCAAAATTATTATTTAAAAAGTCATATTCATTATAAATTAATGTACTTACAAATTTTTTTTCACAACAATTATAATTTTTAAGTTACAACATCTCAATACCAAACAAGGCTTAATTCTTCATCTTTAATACGATGTAGTACACGGAATTATTATTAAAATTCAAAAATTAAATTTTAAAAAAATAATATGGTATTTTGATGCTCTTTCACGAGAGCAAGAGAGACACAAAAATGAAAGTTTGCTTCCATAAGCCTCATTCATCAATTGGCGTCACGGTAGAGTGATCATGCTTGGGCCAAAAAAATTGATACAGTAGCTGCATGTAATTTAAAATCACTCTCTCTTTTCCGTAAAAAAAATTAGTAATTATTAATGCTAAACGTGTTTGAACGAACAAAATATTTTCCGATGATTTAAACCAAAATTAATTTGTATAATTGGAATGAGAAAGAGAATCCTAAACTCCAACCCAAGTTCCTAAATTAAATTTGGGAGCTTAGGATTCGTGGGGCCGGAGCCCAGCAAATGGAGTTCAGGAAAACTAACAATTATTTGTAAAATCGCGACTCTTCTTCTACAGCATACTATTGGAGTAGTATCAGCGATCTGGAAGGACAAACCAAAAAAAAGGAACACGTGTAAAATAAATAAAAGAATAAAAAAGGTGGCGCTGTCTCCTCATCCTCATCAACATCAACGGCGAAGCAATAGTAGCCCAGTCGATAGACAGCTTAACTGCTCCAGCCTTGCATGTGCTCCACGTGCGTCCCCAAACCGGCCAACAAATCATCAGTGACGTGGCAACTGCTTAAGCTAGTAAGATGTCATCGGTGACCTCTGAATAAGAGGCAGCTATTATCAATAAGCGGCTCTGCTGCTTCCGGCTGACGTATCTGCTTACTGTCACTAACGAACGTCTAGAAGAATTGTAGAATGGAAAGTTTAGTTCCACATTATCTTGAAAAACAAATGTGCGTTGAACATTAAAAAGTTATTTTGACCAACCTAGGCCTTGGACAAGGAAGGCAGCAAGTGGGGTTTTATTTGATCCAATTTTATTTCCAATTTGGTCTCTCTCTGTCATTGTCAACTGCTACTACCGAATACCACCAATGAGCCCAAATGAGTTAACTAACATGGTACCATGGTTTATAAATCAGGGTCGGAACAAGCCAACTTTAACTATGGGGGTCGAAGAATTTGTATAAAAAAGCGCGACAGATATTATTTTGCTCATTCATAGAATAATTCCATATTTATTGACACAATTTTGGATCAGGTTGTACAGAGTTTAAATTATCATCTTTTCTTGATTCAATTCATGGAGATTTAAAAGAGATGTTACTATTGGTTAAGAGTTAAAGGTTTTACATTAGTTGAACTCAGAGTTAAAGAAATTAGATTTTTTATTGTATCTTTTTTCTTAAAGAATGCATCTAGAATCATTTGTGATTTAACGATAACCTACGAAAAAATTATTATTTATAAAAAGGCTGCATCTTTTCTCCTAAAGAATGTATCTAAAGTCTTTTGTGATGTAAGAAAAAAATTATTTATATATATAAAGGTTATTGGATTATTAACAATGCGATGTGAAAAAATTATTATTTATAAAAATAAGTGGACTTTCATTACTTTTTAATTTCTAGTAAGTGGAGAGGAGATTCTTTTTTTTTCTCTCTCCTAATTTGGCTAGCTATTAACTATTTGCTAGTGGTGGAAAACTGAAAACTAAAAACTGGAAATTCATTATTTTAGAATCAAGATAATTAAAAACTAATATTAATAAAATTAATTAATTCAAAAAATAATAATAAAATTAATGTTCAAGGTCAAGATTTGCCTTCAATCGAGAAGTTCTACTAATTCGTTGCCACTAATTCGTTGCCAATCAAGCATTACCCATGGTAAGAAAAATGATTTTAAATTTGGATAAAAAAATTTCTTTTTGGGTCTTCTTCTTCTTCTTTGACTCTTTTTCTTTTCTTTCTTTCTTTCTTTATTTTTTTTTTAAATACAAGTAAATGATAATTTGCAAGTCTATAACATGGGTATTAGATTGACATCAATTCATTTTGATAAAAAATATTGAGTATTAAAAATTTTTAATTTTTTTTAACAAGTATCGTGCCCATGCTAGTACTTTAAAAGACCAGCCCCTAATTTAAATGTTATCACATATAATATCACGTAAAAGATAAATTGCATGCCATCATAGTGTAAGAATTATGTTTATTAAAATTAATTATTTTGATTCTATAAACATGAATTAGCGACACTTAAAAGACAAGAAATTTTATAAAACAAGATAATAATTAAAAAAATATAAAACCTCTACTAAACATCAGTTGTATATTATTTGAATATTTTAAAATTGTATTGTATTTTTTAAAAAAAAAAAAGGTGAAAGTTTCGGATAGAGCTGGATAGAGATGAGAAATCAGAATTTACTCTTTATTATTACTTAAACTGAGCAAAATACCTTTACAATCAGTTAAGTTGCATTTATAGTCCGTATTCGATATAGTCAGTTAAGTTATATTTATAGTCTAGATTGTATGATGAATTGCCCTAGTTGAAACAATTTTCTGACTACGTCCATGTTAAGTAGAATCATCATGTTCACCTACCATGGTACACTAGATTCACACACTTCAATGCAATTTTGTAACAATATAGACGTACTAGATTTTGTGACCTTTTTAAAATATTATTTTACAACTGGATAATAAAAACATAGGTTTAGGCCTCATTAAAATTTATGGTCATGGCTCACATGAGATAACACTTAAGATATGTTCACTTCCCAAATTGAGGAATCAGAATCTAGAATCAGATTCAATGACAACGTTTACTTTGCAAAATAAAGTCGCGAATCAGAATTGAAATCGTAGAGTCCACCCGAATTTAGGAATGGGGAATGAGAAATTGATTCCTATGGGGGGTGGTGGGAATGAGTCTCCCATTCCCAAGAATGACCAAAATCCTCCTCCCCCCAAAATAAAAATTCTCATTTCATCATCAGTTATAATTAATTAATATACTATTATAATGATTAATTGATATATTAATATATTATTAACAATAAATTTGAAAAAATAATCACTATAATTAAAATATAAACTAATAATTATGCAATAGTTTATTAAGTACTTTTTAGTAATTTTTTACAATCTAACTCATTCCAATTCCACGACAAAATAAATACATTAATGGCAATCCAGCTTATTTCGATTTCGATTCTTACAATTTAAATAAACAATTTGTTCTGATTTTTATTCTCCATTCTCATTTCACCCCACTTCCATTTCTGCCTATCTCGATTCTAATTTAATAAACGCACCATTAATCCATTATAACCATATTAGGTTTGGTAATTCATATATACCCCACCTTCCGCCCAATCCCAAAAAAAAAAGGAAAAAGAAAAAAAGGAAAAAAGAGTTTTCGAATTCAATTTTTGGCTATACGTATCACTGTATGAGCCCATAGTCCCCCAGTCAATATTTCACACTCATGGGCTGGGCCTATAAAAGTTAACTTCAAGCCCGTTAAGAAAATATTCACCTACACATATTATACAGACATATAATAACGAAGTTAAATATAAAATTTGTTATTTTTTATAACAATGCATTTAATATAAAATTATATATAACTTTTAACAATTTTATTATATTTACAGAGTTGGGTTCAAAAACTTGAATCTCAATATATATAAAGTTATAAACTTTTTTCTGGTTCAACGAAATAGCAAATTGTTTACAATTTGTTTTGTGAGTTTACTTACAAACAAGATAAGGGATTATTCGCTAACACTAAATATATAAAGATAGTTCTCTAAATTTATTCTCTTGATGAGAAGCCACCACCCTGGTTACAGCTCATTTCATATTTTCACTCGGAATATGGTTTAATATTTACTAGGCCAAAAACTAATAAAAAGAAACTGCAACGAAAAAACCAATTTCTTGCTAATTGCCTTGTGTGCGCTTCACAAAATCTTTTCACATACTGCTTATCGTTAAAACGTTTAACATCCAAAGCTTAACCTCTCTTTTCGAGTTGATGTTGCAGTTTAGTTGTTGGTTACTTATATAAATAATACTTAACGTATGCATAAAGGTGATATTAATCAAGAATTGAAGAAAATAAATCACAGGAATGGCGACCAACTATGGCTATGAATCATATTTGCCGAGCAATACAAACATCGGCCTGAATTACACGATCTGCGTGATGTATAACTCAGGGGTTAAGTTCTTGAAAGGCATTCATATTGGCAAAGAACCTCGCGTTCCTGACAGTTCTGTGTTTCCATATGTTATGCTTCAATTAATCTTGTCTTTTTTCATGTCCCGATTGGTCTATTATCTTCTCAGACCATTGAAGCAACCAAAACTTGTCTGCTATATCTTGGTATGTTCTTGGCCTCCGGTTCTATATTTTGCAGATCGAATTATACTGCTAGCTTTTGTTCTTTATTATAAAATCTAAATCAGATACGTTGTTGCTCATGAGAGCGTACGTCCTCATTTCACATGTTGTCATGGATACAACGACTATACATTGTTCATGTGTTTTTGGATTTTTAAGAAATCAAAATATTATTTATTATAGAAATGTTATTTTGTCAGGGAAATATTGCCCGAAATTTTTTGAGCAAGCCAAACGTGAGCCTCGCCAAAGCTAAGAGTTCACCTTGCCCAAGAAAATTTCGTGCCGTATTTTCAGGAGAGTAGCATTGCTTCAATATCTATGCCTACTCTACTAGGTGGAGATTTCCTGAAACACGTATTCAAGGGGGTTATATTAATACAGTATAGTATTTCCTGCAAACTCTAACAGGAAAATTTTTAAGTGCAAACATTTTGATAACGTCATAAAATGTTTGGCATTGTTTAATTGTAATTTAAGTGCAGAGACATTCTCATGTTTTAAAGTGTGGATTTTCGTTAGGAATGGCTAACTGTCTTAACTATAATTTAACATCATATTATAACTAGACAACATTATTTAGCTGTAATTTAATGCAACATCATATCTAGTTGTCTAGTTAAGCCATTAAAACTAGACAGATATTTTCCAGCTCAAATTAGCATTTTACAGATTAACTGTTAACATATTATATATTTCTGAAATTGAATAATTTGGTCCTGCAGGGTGGAATTGTACTAGGACCGTCGGTTCTATCCCGTAACAAGATAATCATGGACACAATTTTTCCTCGAAGAGAAATGATGGTGATTAATACATTGTCCACTCTTAGCGGTGTGTACTTTATCTTCATCATTTCAGTGAAAATGGACACCGTTAAAATCTTAAGAGCTGCAAAACACACATGGTTTATCACCATAGCATGCCTTGTGATTCCATACATGATTGCCATGTTTCTATCTCGTATTCTATCAGATTACACTCCTGGAGTTGAAAGGGGACTGTTTCGATTATATTTTACCTCCCTTTTGTCAATGACTTATTTCTCTACTGTTGCGGATGCCGTTAGTGAACTCAAGTTGTTAACTTCAGAATTAGGCCAACTTGCCATGTCTTCATCAATGTTGGCTGAGTTGCTGGGATGGATTGCGTTAATGGCTGAAGCAGTGTTTAACAAAAGCCTGGGGCATAAAGCTGAAAGCTCGCTTTGCTTAATTGGATTATTGTTCTTCTCATTCTTAGTTGTTCGGCCAGCGGTACTGTTGGTAGTTAATAGAACGCCAGAAGGGAAGCCTGTGAAAGAAGGTTATGTTATAGGATTAATGATTTTACCCATAGCCATGGGAGCTTTAACTGACATGTTAGGCGTTTCGTTTGCGCTTGGGGCTCTAATTGTTGGCTTAATAGTACCTGCTGGACCACCTCTGGGTTCAGCACTAGTAGAAAAATGTGATTTCGTCATCTCTAATATTCTTTTGCCTTTCTTCTACCTTCGAATTGGGTTGCTCACGAATGTACATTCGATCAAGAATTTTAAATCTTTTGCAGCACTTGAGACAATACTAGTTGGGGCCTATGTTGGGAAGCTTGTTGGAAGTTTATGCACCGTGCTCTTCTTCGGAACAAGTCTAAGATTTGGTATCTTGTTCAGTTTCATTTTGAACGTCAAGGGTATAAATGAGTTCATGTTACTCAACCGGTTGCGAGTGAATTTCAAGGTAAGATTTAGAGCCAGCAGTGGATTAGGGAATTTTATGTTTTAACTTTAATTTTTGGAAAAAAAACAACTTTTATTAATGAGATTAACGGAGCATTGTTATGGTATTAATTTATTTTGCAGACAATAGATGAAGCCTCTTATGCAACGATGGTACTGTCCCACTTGGCTGTGAATGCAATTGTCACGCCTATTATATGCATCTACCACAAGCCTCAGACGAGATGTAAAGTGACTGAAGACAAACAAATGAGGACATTGCAAACCACTCCAATCAGTAGTGAATTACGAATCTTTTGCGGAGTTCACTTTGAAGGGAATATCCGCAGCATCGTCGCTCTGCTTAAAGCATGTAACCCTTGTGAAACAAGCCCAATGTGCGTATATTTAGTCCACCTAATCGAGCTTGTTGGTCGAGCATCACCAGTATTAGCACCTTACAACGCCCAAAAACTGAGATTAATAAGGGAAGATTCCACTTACCGTATTATGCATGCTGCGGAGAAACAATTTAGAAGCTCTGATATTCCCTTTACTATTTTGCCTTACAAAATGATTGCTCCGTATGATACCATGCATGAAAGCATTTGTGAGCTAGTGAAAGAAAAGTTCATCCCTTTGGTTGTGCTTCCGTTTAATAAAAAAAGACAAGGAAGGACAACCAACTTACAGAATTTTAACATGAACATTCAAGCACATGCACCTTGCACTGTTGGGCTCTTGGTAGATAAAAGCTCCACTACCGGCCATTTCTACTCAATCGGCCACTTCACTTATAGTCTTGTAGTGCTCTTCTTAGGTGGGGCTGATGACAGAGAGGCATTGGCGTTGGTCTCGCGCATGTCTGGCCATCCTGGTTTGAGCATTACTGTGTTCAGAATCACCGTGATAGAGGATGAACAAAGTGAATATGATTGCGAGAGGCATTTAGATGAAATTGCAATAAATGAATTTATTACCAATAATATCAGCAATGCATGTGTGGCGTGTAGTCAGGTGATTGCCAAAAACACAACGGAAGTAATAGATGTGATTAGGAGAATGGACGGGTACTACAACCTTGTAATTGTAGGCAAAAAGCGAGCGGTGACCTCGCGATTGGAGGAAGAAATGAAGCTTTGGGTTGAGTATGAGGAGCTTGGAGTTATTGGTGATACGCTTGCTTCGGTGGATTTTTGCAAAGGCATGACATCTGTTTTGGTCATACAATGCGGTATAGGTTCAGTAACAATTAGTGAAGCAAATAAAAGTAATCAATATTCACCGAAACGAAGCGATCATTTTTCCTTCGCCTCATCAAATAGCGATAGAATTATTAGTAATAATGCAGTATCCGAAAAAGGTGATGGAAAAATTTGTACAAATGTATAATTAAATCCACTGCTTTAACTAGTTTTTGTTTCTAACTCTCGTTAGTGTGAGAGAATCAAGATTTCTAGACCTCAGCTGGATAACAAAATGTGTTAGATTTTGTTAGCCGAAAAATCGTTAATTTGTTTCTATTTATATATGTACATATTTTTTTCTACTAAGTATTTTTATGTGGCATTTGAATTGGTTTTTGAATCTTAGATTGATCTTTTACAACAAGCCTCGATCAATTTCTACACAAACATAAGAGAAAAAAATGATTATGTGAGAAAAAAAGAATTATGTCATCCTCGGAGAGAATTAACTTTCATCTTATTTATTCAACCACGAGTCCTTTTGAATATAATATAACAAAGCTAAATAGTCGAGTACCATAATGTGGTATTCATTTTTTCATATTTCAAAGCAGATAATTTTTAATTGAGTCCTTACTATTTGTAGAAAAAAATTCTCAGACCGGAAGTTTATAAAATGAATCGAATAAATCATTTCAAATACAAATTTATGTCATTCAAGTCCTAACCTAATTCTTCTGTTAAAAAGTTACAGAAAATGTTAACTTAAACATAAAATGACAACTATACCCCTATATATTATATTAATTATTTAACATACAATTTTACCCTTGGGTATTATTTCTTTTTCAGTCTAATTGCCTATTTACCAATTTTCGGTTACAAAAATCTGCAAGAAATTAAACAAAATCTTTAGTCAATTTTTATAAATTAATTCAAATTTAAAGAGCATCATTAAAAAACATAACCATTATAACTCTTGGAAATTACACATGAAAATGTAACTTGCTATCCCTATAACTCCATCACATCTATAAAATAACTATGCCTAACATGATCTTTTTTTTTATCTTATTAAACTCAAAAACTCTTGGGTTGCATATTTCACCATAGCCTCTTTTAATAATGCAATAGATTCAAACGTATTTTCTACTTTCAGACTACCTAAACTATTTGGATTTGGTTTCCACTCATTATCAACAATGGATTCATACATCTATAAGAGATCATTCTCTTCATCAGACGAGTGCCCTATAATAAAGTGATCCTCACTAAATTTTTCAAACCTATCACTACCTACTCTAACACCTATATTGACAAGATTTTCAGATCTTATTAAAACACTTTCATGACATGACTGACCACCTCAAAATCAATGACAGGACAATTACTAATAAGAAAGAAAAGCTCCTCAAAAACCCAATATAAAGGACTCCTTAAGTTACTTGCATAACTTACAGTCCCTGATTTGATTAACTAACCAAAAAAAAGTGCCATATGTACATAATAGTAAAAAAATGTGACTGACTGAAACAGTTGGAGACGATGGCAAAAACATGTCAACCCAAACAACTCCTTTTTACAATGGTCGCCATAAAGAAAAACAACCTCGTTTCACAATTAAATTTTCAAATATTAAATTAAAAAGACCTAAAAATGGACTTACAAATCAAGGTGGCGCAAGCTGTTCATGTCTTCAATCATAAGATCGAATCATACAATCGTGTGGTAGTGAATTAGTAGCTCGTTTAGTTTCAACAAACCGACGCTGCTTGGGAGGTTTCCACTTCTATCCTCATCTCTGATTGCTGGTCCTTCCTCGCCGATTTCAAAGTGGAGTTCTTCGTGCTCAGATTCTTAAGAGAAAGGTAAATTTCTAGGGTTTCGATTTTAGTTCTACACTTCTTGTTGCAATTTTTTTTTTCTCAATAACCTTTTTTTTTTACTTTTTTTTTTGTTAACAAAATGGAAGCTATTATGTGGGGGGAAATACAAATTCATAATATTTTTTTTTTTGACAACTGTTATGATAGTCAAAACATGTTG
Source organism: Citrus x clementina (assembly GCF_000493195.1). Classification (NCBI taxonomy): domain Eukaryota; kingdom Viridiplantae; phylum Streptophyta; class Magnoliopsida; order Sapindales; family Rutaceae; genus Citrus; species Citrus x clementina. Next base: position 1,654,418 of record NW_006262274.1, read on the forward strand.
TTTTGTATATTTTTGGATGGTAGAATTTGGGGGGGGGGGGGGGAGGGGTGGAAGCAAACATTTTTTCTTCATACTTGTGCGTTTTCAATGGTTTTCTCTCAAAAATACTGATTTTCAAATACATTAATCGCATTTTTGATATTTGGAAGTACAGATTCTATTTCTCATTTTTCACTTCAGACTTTTTTTTTCAACAATTACCAAGAAGAGCCTTAACTTTTATACTAATTGTAGTAGTTAAGGTCTTAATATTCTAGCTTGGAATATTTCTCCTATAGTTATTTGTATGCATGTTATCTTATATAAGACACATTTTTTTTACTTACACCATAGTGCTAATTGCAATCAATACTTGTCCATATATCGTTTTTTGGGTTGATAGAGAGATGTTGTGACTGGGCTTGTAAATTGAACCACTCTTACATTGGGTAAAGTTTTGGCTCCTGAATAAGTATAAGCTAAAGTATAGCACATGGATTACTGGTCTTTTATGATGAAGGAGCTAGGGAAAATATTATTTTTTTAATGATAAAGTGATGGAAGAACTAGAGTTAGTATTAATGACAATGAGGTTGAGTTTAAAAGAAGAAATTGGTTTCAAATGTTACTGTCTTTCAGTCGGCTTAACCACATAGGAAATAACAAGAGAGTGATTTACGTGTAGAATAAGAATTCCTAGTCAAGAAAAGTTTGAACAAAGCTAGTTTTGTAATTTTAGATGATATGGAAAACATACTTCTCATTGTCTAAGTTGTGACATTTGTAAGTCCAGCGCATTAATAACACTGGTTTTCTTATTGAAAACCATACGGTGAGTCCTTTGGCAGTTTTAGCCATATGGATGATAGTTCAATCGATGTTCCTCCTATATTCCACCACGATAACTCTATGAAATGAGAGTTATCATGATTCTTTTAGCCGCAAACCAATATTACTTAGAAAGTAAATGATGTGTTTTTATTGCATGAGAGTCTATTTAAGTATATTTTCAATAAATTGATTTTTTTAGATCATTTTGTGCTCAGATTATATGCATGATTGTAGGTGACCAGAAAACTCAAGTTTTATGTATGAAATACTGTTGCAGCAGACTTGTAGAGATGATTAGAGAACTTAACTGTAGTGGAATTAAAACAAGTTTGAAACAGTAAAGATGTTGTAGCTGTTGCTGCAACAATTTCGTAACAACTGCAGTTGAGATTTCGTGCGTGTTTACTAAAAGATTACGATCCAAGGTTTCCAAAAATGGAAGACATACAGCTACACAATTCTGGTTACTCTAATTCTAAGATATAAAAGGAGCACGCATGAAAAGAAAGAGAGAGCCGTCACTCAAGGAAAAATAGTAGAGAAAAATAAAAAGAAAACAGAGAATAAAAGAGATTTGAGGGCTGCAACATAGGATTTAAGGAGAAAAAGAAGGAGAAATCGCAAGATAAGCGAACTTCACTTTCTCGTTTTTATTTTCTTGTTTTTTAATATTTATGAGAATGTATCTGGTAGCTAAAGCAATTCTTGTTCCTGTTTTATTGCAAATCATGAACTAAACTTTGTTGTGGTTGAGTGTTAAGCAAACTTAATGATTATTTGACTGAAATATGTGTGTTGCGTTGTATTTACTATAACATTTTGTATTAATTTTACTTATTGCAATTCCCTATTTCGGCTGACCGCCCATTTAGTGGGATATTAGCTAAGAAATAGTCTAAAAAATGTCTGACTTAGTGGAACAAATTAAGACAATACATGGTTTTAGATTGGATTTCTCACGTTGAGTTAATCTCGATTTGAATTGAGGCATGCCTGATCTAAAATTAGTGGAAAACTAGACATAAGGATTCACCTTGTAGGGCAATTAGAACCTAGTACGTATAATGTTAAATCTAATGTTAGCGTAACAACTGTTCATTGTTAGGTTGTATTTAGATATAAGATATCTAACTGACAACAACTGAGGATACATAAGAGATTCTGTCTAATGCTGTAGTAGATGTTGTAGCAACATAATCTTAATTGCAAAAATAGTAAAAAACATTCAGTGAATTTAATCACTCAACTACTCATTTCCTATTGATTACATCCTTATATTTGACTTAAAATTTTCCTTATTGCATTTTGTTATTTCCATTTTTAATTTAATTAGTTCATAAGTTTCATAAATTATTTTAATTTAGAGTTAAATTACACTATTAAAATTGTTGTAACAAATCCGATAACGTCAATCCCTGTAGAGACGATATGAATACTCATCAGTATATTACTTGTTGTGTACACTTGTACATTAACATGACAAGCATTTATTTATTGATTTTACTTTCGATGATTACGGTTTTAATTTTAGTCCTAAACTTTTATGTCATTCTATTTGAACAGTAGTTGTAATGGTTATGCCAGTGGTATTGATTCTGTTGCCCCAAACTCTTTAACTCAATGTTTGAACCAGTTTAGTACCTTTGGGTTCCTGCGAATGAAATGATCTTGTTATTATGTCAAATATTGATAAAAATGTCAATTTATCGAGCTTTACCAATTTAGATTTATTATCTATTTATCCTTTATATGTTCATTTAGAGCAAGTCTCTAATTTAGATTCTAAGATGAAGGGATGAAATTAGAGAACTCATTATTCTGCACAAAAATTGTTTATAATTAGAGCATGATTCTCTGAATTCCCTTTAAATTATAGAGGTATTGCAAGATCCCATAAGGATCGTACAACTTTATATTATCTGATTTGGATGTCCTGTTTTTCTTCTAAATAGCATATAAGTTTCTTATGCAGTTGTTCCATAGACTGAAGAGGAACATCAGATGTCTTTACCGGATTGTATAAACTGGGCAAAGTTGATTGGCATGGAATTGCTTGCAATTATGCTATATCTAGAACTCCTATTAAAATTTCTATCAACGCTCAGAAATAATTTTTCAGGCAAAATAACATGTCTAGCAGAAAAGATGTTCCAGCTTGTTTGATTTTGTTGCAAATGAAGTTAGTAGTCTTACTCTCTCTCTCTCTCTCTCTCTGTGTGTGTGTGTGTCTCATGTATGCTTTGACTAGGATGTCATACGTTGCGTGCACACATGTACAAAAGTACAACGTAGTGGATACTCCTTGCTCGTGGATGTAGATAATATTGTTGGATAGATTAGTGTATTTTTGAAACTTTACTTTTGATTAGCTTTTTTACTTTAACTGATTGTCATTCTCACCTGCATAGTTAATATGTTTTTGATTTTGTACGCTTTTGATAGTCGAGAAAGTGTTGTAGATCTTCGGACCCAATTGACTTAATACCAAGTGCAATGTTGATTGGTTATTGGTCTTGCATCTATAGAGGTTGCTCAGTGTGCTTTTTGTTGCTCCTTTCTCATTCTGTAAGGCTGCTTGAACAACCAACACTTTTTCTACTGTAAGCCCACTCGCTTTGATGCTTGAAAAGTGAAAAGAGATTACATCCTTCATTAGGATAGGACTTAAATTTTGCTTCTTTACTGGAAGTTCAATTTCACTTCTTTGCTGGAAGTTCAATTTCACTTCAGCATTATTGGCTAATATATACATTATTTATATGTTAATTGGATAGGTTTGTTTACATTTTCCCACTGATATAACTAATAGTAATTTCCCTCTCGAATCTTAAACAATTAGGAACCAATAGTCTTAAACAATTACGAACAATGTGACAATTAAATAAATTATTGATAACTTCATAAATTTACAAATTCACATATTAATTTTTAAATGAATCTATTACTAGAGCAAGAAACCATCTAGCCATCTCAGTCTCGCCCATGTTATTTCAATTTCAGCATATGGAACGAAATCAATTCTTTAGGGCTGAGCTTATTTGACCTCTTTTCATATCAACCGTGCTACCTGCAAACAAATGAAGCAAATCCCAAAAACAGCTACAAGATTAAAAGCAAAAACAATGCCAAACAATCAAAGGCCTAACCCAAAATTAAAAATTTAAATTGCCAAGTTGGTTGCCTTACACAGTGGACTAAGCTACTAATTTGGAGAATTTAATAATGCAACTATAATGGTCGGAATTCTGAATTTTCTCTTATTATGTATATAGTGTTGCTACATTAACAGATTTTATTCTATAAAACTATAATTGATTGCATAATTCTTATCAACCATCACAATGAGGAATTAATCCATTTATGCAACCATCCCACGAACACAAATATTCTTCCCATTTACGTTGACGCTAAATGTTATTTGGTTACATTATCATCATCATCATTACTACATCAAAAAGTTGCATCACTATTATGTCAAAAGGTTGTGCAACAATATATGCTTTGCAAAAGATATTACCAGCTTTAATAACAAAAAAAAGCGATCCTTAACACTTCCCCCTCTATGTCAGCAAAATAACATCACTCCTTAGTTTGTCATATCTGCAAACCTGGTTCATAATAATGATTGCAAAATTATGGATATGTTATCAATTCTTTAGCAAAAAATATGAAGGATAAGCACAATATCACAGGAATAGATTGATTATAAGCCTGTGCAGACAAAGTTAGAAATAACTTACTGCTATAGTCCTCTGAGCTGCAGTCATGGCTGATTGTTGTGAAAATTTTAATATACTCGCAAGCGCACGAATCTAGAAATAGAATAGTGGTAACGAGGTCGATCCCACAGGGATTGTTATAAATTGAAAAGTCTAATTTAAATCTAAAATTAATATTAATTCTAACCTAGTTGAGCAAATTGAGTTCTTAAGAAAATTAAACCAATTAAACTAAGGAAATTAAAATAAAGGAGAATTCAATAAGATAAGAATTACCAAGGTTTCAGAATCCACCACTATTCAACTAGTAATTATCTAATTATTAATTAATCCCCAATTTTAGAGTGACAACTCGAAATCAATCTATGTCATCTCATGGATATAACAATTAAGCCCAAGTAATTAAATCTAGTGTAGGTTCTTTTTCTGCTTAATAATATGACATCTAAGAATCTCATGTAAACATATTGAATAACAAAGAGTCAAAGTTTCCTAAGCACTCCATGTAAATAATTTAATGAAAGACATAAAATCAAAGATAATCATGTATAAACTTTATAAATCCAAGCATAGAATTAATCGAATATTAATCCTAACAATCAATAATGCATGACAGAATTGATGAAAAGATTTTATTAACATCCAATTAATCATGTGAAATAAAAACCATAATCATCAAAGAACATATATAGGGAATTAATTAAATAAAAAGATATAATTATTTCATTGAATAGGGTTTCATCCTTAACCTCAGTATACGAAAATTAGCTAGACATACTTGAATTGGGAGCAACAAAATAAATAAATTCAGCCATGGGGAAGCCGAATTGCTGCAGATTTTCTTCTCTATCTTGAATCCTTGCGTCTCCAGTTCTCCCTTCCTCCCGTGGCCCTCTTGCCTTTATATAATGTTACTGACTTGCTTAATCCTTATTGGATTCTAATTGCATTAATTCTTCTCCACCGACTTATAAAGCCCACTCACCAAGGCCTTTTAAAATTATTCCTTACTAAACTTTGAAAACAAAGCACACGTTTGACCACAAAAGCAAAAGGCCAATTAATGATTTCTTCTTTTAATGCCCAGCACATGCATTCCAAATTGCCAAATCTTTGCTTTCCAAATGCATGCCCACCGTTCATCCTTTGAAGAGATTGACTTCCAATTTTGGTCTTCTTTACTTCCATTAATTCTTGGTTGCATTTTTTTGTATTCCAATTTAATCTTTATTCCTTCTCAATTTGAAGTGTTTTCATGACCTTTTTATCAACAATCTCCAATTAATTCCCTATTCAATAAAACAATTCAATTAATTAAAAATAACAAATAAATATAACTAGCAATTATATTATTAAGGGTAAAATATGTATATAAATTATGCTCATCACTGATGCTTTCAAACAAGTTTTTAAGAGAGTCATTTGTTTCTTTTTTATCAAGTAAATCATGCAAACATGGAAGAATGAAATTGCAAACTTATACAAGCAGTATTTAAGACAAAGAAAGTATAGGCCTAAATTCAATAAAGAGATATTACCAGAAACTTCTTTTACGCATGAAATATTGAACTTGCTCTTTTCTCCTCTATGATAAAAAATTTCATATTGGAAACGCAAGCCTCATAAACCCAAAATTACTCAACATGAGAACACAACTATGGATTCATAACTACAATTGAAATTCCATGATAAAAAATTGATTATTCAATTTAATCTCTTAAATGCTCTAATAAAGACGAATAATTTTCTCTTGCAAACAGTTAAATTGAAAAACAAAAAATTCTGATTGCATGTTTCAAGCAGGACTAGCACATGTAACTGCTTCATTTTTCTTTCTCATTTCTTCCCAAATGCATCCCATTTTCCCTATTCACCAACTCCATGTAAATAAAATACCATCAAATTTGACAATAGTGAAAAAACTCAAACCAAATAGAGCTGTTAATATTTCTGGTAAAGAAAAGTTAACTATTTTCAAATTGCATTTATAATGACAATACATAATACAAAATAAGAGGTGCCTATTGCCTAAACACTAATATTGTGTAAACAAAATCATATTACTTTATATTTCCATTACTTATCATATAAAATGGTAGGAGATGGAGTTTAATCATAACTATTTTCTTATCTATTTTTTTTTAATTTCCATACAAAGTGCCATTTCTACTATTTAAAGAGTTGATTCCATTTTTCAAATTTAGCATGCAGATAAAAAATGGCGGAGTCAAATTAATGTCTTTTCCTATTATTGTAAATATTATTTAACAAACAACATATAAGTGCTAAAACCCAATACGAAAATTCATAAATACTTAATTCAACTTTGAAATCAGTATTTTCAAAATCAATCAATGACATAGATCAGTGCTCAAATGGCCAACTATCTAAAAAGGAAACAAGTTAAATAGAACATAATTCAGCAAAAACAATAATCAGTATATTCGGCAATCAAAGCAGGCAATGGGTATGTATTGAATGATCTTTGCTTTTTACTAAGAGTGACCAAAGAGAATATACAATAATGTAATGTCAATTTAAAAAATTAAAATAAAAAACAAAAGGAAAAGAACATGTAATCAATTGAATAAAGAAATATTAGCAACTAGAAATGATCGATCAAGGAATTTATCGAATCCATATGTGATATGTTTGATGATAGGCTTACGATGTTTGCTTAACGAAAAGCCAATCCGTGAAGCAACATAATGACAAGCAATCTTTCTGCCTACGTTCGACCGATCAGCCAAGCCGCATGAGGAAGAAACGCTGACAGCAACCACTTGCAGATGAATAGGCATCGACTTTGTTGACGGGGTCGATTATGTTTTGAAAATTTTCTTTCACGGATAGTTTTTTCCCTTTTGATAAACCCTAAAGCATTCCCTCTTTGATTTTTAATTTTTCTCCCTCCACAAATAGTCTTCAAACCATTTGTTCCGGTTACTTATTTTTCTAAACAAACCAATTCACCCAGTTTCCCCTCCATTGCTACTTTTGGACAAATTAAACATTATCCGTTCGATTAAATTTTAATACTTTGAGCGGGTGAGATTTCCCTGATTGTATGTTACGTTAAACATAATTTAGGAATTACCCCCACTATAATTCACTATCCTTTGAGATGAGCTTCCTCTGCCTACTTGTAGTTCATGGTAATACAACAGAAATTTCAATCATATCCATATGACTGTATCCATGCTTAACCATGATTTCTTGAACTTCTTGAAACAACATAATAATCTTGTATTCCTTTGGTTCCCCTATATCCTATTCCTATCTCATACATCACCCCCATTAACTTTAACCAACAAAAGAAAAGGTAACACAAGTACCTGTATCAATTTTAAACAAAAAGTATTGCATCAAAAAATGCTATACTAATACAATTTTATTTAGTAAAAAAAAAAGCTCAACCTCAATGAAATTTTAAATGTAATTTGGTTAAAAAAAAATACAAAAGCAAATTCAATCTAATACATATAAAAAATAGAAACTGAAAAGAGAAAAATAACCCAACAAAAAAGAAAGCAAGTAACAACTATGGTGAATTTAGTTTGATATGTATAAATATTAATACTGATAATAACACATAGAATTCAGTTTTAAATGAACAAAGAAGCAAATACGATGAATTTAGTCTTATGAATATAAAGATACCAATTAATTGAAAAGAAATATAGTATATATACAACAATTTAGGAAAGCCCATAAAATAGGCAAATTAAGTTCAATAAATACATAAACAAATATGGTATATTCGGTCTAATAATTACATAAATAGCAAATTATAAAAAGTAAATTAAAAAAATACAACATTCAATAAAAAAATCCACCAATAATTAAACATAGTTCATCATTTAGAAAAATGGACTTGACAAGCCTAATTTTTCACAAAGATCATTAAACACGGGAACAACTTTACCAGAAAATACTTGCAAAAATAACTAGAAAAATGGAGTTACCAACCTTTAAACTTAGGTTCTCTCCAATAATTGAACTCAATCAATGCTGACAAAGGTTTGGTCAAAGTCATGGTAGATTTATACAACATTTTTGGCGCGATCCCATGTTCTTTCGATCTATTCTCTCACACAAAGAATGCGGCAATTTTTGTAACATTAACTTAGATTACTTGAGTTTACTTTAAACTATTACCTCTTGTCAAAAATAAAGAATGACGATGTGCTCAATTATTTTTTACTAAAATGTCCTCAATGTTGTTAATATTTTTAACGGAGGAATTAAGTTAAGGACTTGAATGACATAAATTTGTGCATGAAAGGATTTAATCGATTCATTTTATAAACTTCTGATCTCTGAATTTTTTTCTACAAATAATAAGGACTCAATTAAAAATTACCATTTCAAAGCACATAATATGATGGTCATGATCCTTGATCGAGAACAATCGCATAATTTATGTGGATATCAATAATTTTTGGAGAAATTATAAATTCACTTTTCATAATTTTTTTAAGGATCTTTATCCTTATTTACAGGTGGCAGAAAACTCTTTAAAAATTCAAAAGAATTTAAATTAAGACAGGATTCTAATCCAAAAATTATATACAAAATTCTCTTTTTTTTAAATTAAAAATTTCTTGTTACTAGTTAATTAATTAATTAATTTTAAATAACCAAGTCAGAGTTAAATATGCAAGAAAGACCTAAATTATAGTATTTTCTAATAAACCATCCATCATTATTCAACACTTCTTTTTATATGGGAATTAACAGCATGTGATTAGGAAAAATATTTCCGCCACCTTGTATGTGTGTGTGTGTGTGTGTAGGGGATGGATCAGCAGCCCCCCAAAAATATTTTCAATTTTATACTAATTAATATCCATTAGATTTGAATTGAATCAATAGATGAGATTTATTGAAATTAAATCTTCAAGATCTTTTAATATTTTATCTCTCCATATGGACCCCACCTCAAATCTTTCTCACTCTTTTATTTTCTCCATTCCTTCATGTGATGTGCTCTCTCTCTCTCTCCCCTCCACTCTTCTCTTCTCTTCTCTAATTCTCTAATTCTTTTTAATCTATAACTTTTCATTTGCTTTTTTTTTCCTCAACTATTAAAATTTTTTAACTCTCTCCCACAAAATTCTTTACTCTCTCCAACTATTAACCTCACAACTCTTGGTGAAAATACTTGAAAATATAGAAGATTTGATATGTTGTAATATTTTTATTTATTTTTTACAGTTAATTTTAGCTAACTTTTCTAATTCATAATTTTTTCAATATTTTTATCTTTTATAAATTATTTATTTTTTCATTTTATTAAATCATTTTGTTATTTCAATTATTTGACACATTATAGGGGAATAATGGCGAAGAGGTTGAAAAAAATCTTGAACAATTAGGCACTATATGTGGGGATGATTTTTTAAACATTAGAGCAGGCTAGAAACTACTATGAAGATTACGGTAGATATGAGGGGTTTTGGATTCGAACTCAATCTTCTTCCAAGAGTAGAGTGGGCTATAATGAGGTGACCAGTGGACAATTTACTTGTGTCCATCAAGGGCAGTATGTGCCTAAGAGTAATAAGCCTAATTTTATGGAAGAACACAATGAAAAAGATGCAAGTGAGGTAAATACAAAAAAAGAGTAGAAATTGTTCAACAGTCAAATACGGGTGTGAAGCTAGTATGCGGGTTATGTATGATAAATGGTCAAACAAGTGGAAAGTTATGATTTTCAAGGACTCTCACAATCATAAAGTAGTTACTCCTGCTAGAAGAATGAAGATGAAGTCAAACAAACATATGACTAAAGCTGCTAAGAATTTGACTAAAGCTTTTCATAGAGAAAATTTGCTTATTGCAAAAGTTTGTTCAATTCTAGAAGGTTCGAAAATGAGATTTAACAATAGAGATTGTTATAATCATTTGAGGAAAGTGCGTCATAGGCAATTAGATGAAGGGGATGCCCAATTAGTCCTTACATATTTTAGTAAAAAGCAAGCTGAGAATCCTCAAACTTTTTTTATGCAATCTAATGTGATGAAAAAGGGCAAGGACATTAGAAAAAGGGCAAGCAACCAATTTTTTTTGGGTTGATACTTGATCACGGTTGGCAAATCACTGTTTTCAGAATGTAGTTTCATTTGACACAACTTATAGAACAAACAAGTACAATATGCCATTTGCACCATTCACAGGAGTGAACCACCATTTACAGTCAATACAATTCAGTTTTACACTTATATAAGATGAAACAAAGGTAACATTTCAATGACTTTTTGAGGCATGGCTTGAAGCCATGGGAGGACGTACTCCAGTTTCTATCATTACTGACCAAGACTTAGTAGTGAAAGGGGCAATTGCGAGGTTTTTCCAAATACTCACCATCAATTATGCCTTTGGCGTATTAAGAAGAAGTTTGTCGAGAAACTGTCATATGTGTATTTCAAGAAGTCCATATTCAAGATCGGATTGAAAAAATGTATCATGTTTACTTACAAAGTAGAGGGATTTGAAGAAACTTGGAAGAGTTTGATTATAGAAAATAAATTGGAAGACAATGGATGGCTAAATCATCTATATGAAATATCTGCTTCTTGGGTACCTGTTTATAATCGTAGTATTTTTTTTTTTTTTGCTAGAATGAATACTACAGGACAAAGTGAGGGCACTAATTCATTTTTTTATGGCTTTATAACATCCTCGACAAATCTTAGAGTGTTTGCTGTGAAATATGAGGAAGCATTGAAAAGGACTATTGAAAAAGAAAGTGATGAAGATTTTGAATCAGAACACAAATATCGAATTGTCAATGATGGATAATTTCTTTTGAAACATGCATCACAATTATATACCAGAAATGCTTTTAATAAATTCAAGGATGAATGGAGTCAAGTTAATCAATAAAAAGTTGAAGAAAGTGAATGTGATGCCGAATTTCTCAAATACCTAGTGAGAACAAAGTTTGGAGAATCTGAAGAGTTTATGGTAAAGTTAAATTTGCAAACTTATGAGGATACTTGTGATTGTAAAAAAATTGAGTTTGTTGGAATACTTTATAGACATATGCTGAAAAAAGTGTTTGTTTGTTTAGACATTGATAAGCTGCCAAATCATTTTATTCTTTCAAGATGGAAACAAGAGGCAAGTAAATTTAGAAAGATAGATTTGAAAGATTTTTTTTTTTTAAATGATGGTAAAGAAGAATTAGAGGCTTTGAGACTAAGCCATATATGCCACCAAGCTACTAAATTAGGATGTGTTGCTGCATCTTCAAACAAGGCATACTTTATTTACATGGATGGTATAAACGAGCTAGCCAAAAAGCTGTCATGTATTTCAAACCAACCAGCCACCGTTTGGCAACAAAAAGATGATCTTGCTTTAGTATTAGTTCATCTCAGCCATTACTTTTGGATCCAAATATTTCACAAACCAAGGGTCGAAAGAAAGATGTTAACAACACTGGCTGAATCAAAAGTGGTATTGAGTTGGCTCTTGGCAAGAAAAAGAGGAAGTGCAATTTATAAGGTAAACTTGGATATGATGAGTGTATTTGTCCTTTGAATCCAATTAGAAAAAGTATTGAAACATGAAATCTAGATATATTGCAAATAAATCTTGTGATAATTACCTTTCAATATTAAAGATCTCTTTAAAAAGTTTATTTTTAATTATTTGCAGAAATATTAAAGAATGAAGCAATGCGTTAAATTGGTATCAATAGAATCATGAAGAGGATTGTTGTAAGTATGCTTAGACTTTGATTGATTATGTTCACTTAAATTTATATGTTTAATAGCCAACTTCTTCAATTCCTATAGTATGGTAAAATGATGATTATGTTAGTGTACTAGTTTTGTGATTGAATTCTTTTAAACCACTTTTTGTTATTGTATTGTTTTAAAATATCCACTGTGTTAGTTCATAAATCTGTTATTTGAGTTTTTTTTAGATTTTTTTTTTAATATTGAACTAATTTAATGCAAAATGTTTGAGTTAAACATGTTGTAATATTTTAGGGCCTACCTCCATTATATATGGGATATCATTTCCAGACTTGTTACACTACTCATATATGAAGTTGTTTTGGCTTTTAGTTCTTCACTTGTATCTGTGATTTGAGTTTTATTGTGCATAGTGATTGCCTCAAGCTATAGGCTTAAGTTGTATTCTGCAGACCATTGATACTACTTATTTTTCTTCGTTGTTGTTTTCATTCATTTCCCCTCTTATTTTCTTTTATTGTTAGTTTTGTGCAGCATTGTTGTTGAAATCCTTCTAGGATGACTGAAGGAGTTGAGCACCAAAGTCATTGATGAGGAAGATTGAAGCAACCAACTTGTTTCATTGGTTAAAGAAGTCCAAATTGCTTGTCATTTTGTCTTATTAAGTTGTTTTGGACTTATTTTATAGACCACTTAAAGCAAATTCTCATATTAATTATGACCTAATACTATAAATGTTAAAAAGCATAAGGGAAAGTTTCTATTTGTTTGCTCAAAATTACTATTATTTTCTCTTTCTTTATTTGAATTCATAATATAGAGTAGAGATCATGTTCCCATTTGCACATCCTTTTTCATGTACTTAAGATTATAAATTTGATAACTTAGAACTGCTCAGTTCTTTTATTGTTGTCATATATATTGGCAATAAAAGTTATTAGCAAATACTTAATCCAAATATTAACTGCCCTAAAATATGAACATTGCAAGCAATCATCTCATGACTCATGAGTCAACTAAATTTCATTCCCTATATTCTCAAATAGATATGTTTTCTTGAATTCACTTTCACGTTGAACTGGCCTTTACTAAAAGAGTTCTTTAAACCATTCGATCATTCACTCTTGCAGGGGGAAAAAACTTAAATGGGCTATGACTGTGTGGTAAATCTTTTTACCAATCAAATCTAGAGTTGAGATTTGAAGTAAAATTTCTAATACCATGTATAACAAATTAATTGATTCCAAATCATATTGAAGCAAACACACAATTTGGTAGTAATGCCGTTGTCAATAGACAAGCATAATCACAAATTTTTTTGTTAGACTTGTGTTTGATGAATTTTTCGGTGGGGGACGACGAGTTCTGGTGGTTAAAATTAATAATTTTGTGCTTTCAAATGATATGTAGAGAGGAAAAATAAATGAAACAAAGGGTTGTGAGGTTAACAATCAGAGAGAGTAAATAATTTTTGTTTAAGAGAGTTAAGAATTTTTATGGCTGGGAAAAAAAAGAAGCAAATGACAAGATATAGATTAAAATTGATATATATATATATATATATATATATATATATATATATATATATATATATATATATATATTTCATCATCTTAAATTTTAAGAAATGAAAGACTTTAACTCCAATTAACTAAAATTATTTGGAAACTAAATCTACATAATTTTCTTTCTATTCCTTAAAAAAAAATTGTAACTACTAATTATTTGAGAAATACAATTGAGCATTATTCAAAACAAAATGTAAGGAATTTGAACAGCTAAACTACCAATTTGAATTCTCTTTTAGTTTTTTTTTTCCTCGTCCAGTTATTTTTTGTTGTAACCTTTTACATTTTTTTATTTTGATTCGGTAAATTCTAATTAAAAATCCAAATAGTTTAATCCGAAACCGAATCCAACCACTCGGTTCGATTTTTGGTTCAAAATTTCAGAACCGAAACCAAACCAATTTCCAATAGCATTTTTATTACTCTGAAAACAGGTAAAGTTATACACACAACATATATTTGAACCCTAATTTCTATTTTCTAAATTCTAACCCAAAAATCTGCCGAATTTCGCTGCCGCTTCCTTCTGGAGCTGCTGCCGCTGCCGATTTCTTCTGACCTTGCTGCCGCCTGCAGATAACTGTCTTTGCTTCCTTCTGGCTTCACGATCTAGCAGCCATCGCTGCTTCCTTTATGTCCACTGCTGCTGCTGCTGCTGCTTCGCTCTGGCTCGGCTGTGGTCACTGCCGCTGCCGCTTCCTTCAAGGTTGTTGACTCTGTTGTGGTCACTGGTCACCAAGTTCTCTAAGCCCCTCACTGCGTATTACAGCTCGCAGGTACTTTAATTTGGTTTCATTTCGTAATTTTAATTGGAGTGCATTCTATTAATAGATCAAAATCACCCTGCAACATGATTTTGTTTTTGCTTTTATACACACTCATTTTTGCTGATGTCCGTTTTTGCAGCGTAATTATGCATGGAGAATATATATATGTATGTATGTATGTATGTATGTATGCGTGTATGTATGTATGTATGTATGTATGCGTGTGTGTATGCGTGTGTGTTTGCTGTAAATTTTTTATGTTTAGTTTTTCTTCACAGCTAATTGAGTTGTGTGATTGTGTTCTGTGCATTCAATAAAAATGGTGAAAAACCATATATTTGTTGTTGCAGAGAGGAGATTCCCCAGGTCCGATCTATTACAGTACCTTTAATCAGAACTGTTACTGAACCGAACCCATCAGTTCTGGTTCGGTTATTATTTTATTTTAGTGTTATTCGGCTTTTGAAATTTTCAAGCCGAACAGAAAAATTTCGGTTTTCTCCTATGCCGAACCGACGCCCACCTTTAGTTTTACCCTCAAGTCCTCAACATTGAGCTGGTCATCAGGAAAAAAAAAAGTAGATGAAAATTTTGACCAAATTTCTCTTATTTCATTTTTTTCGTCAAGACAAAATGAAATTGAAACACTCTCCAAACTAAAAAGAATTTTAGTTTGGCAAATACAATCGGTAGTTTTGCGTTAACTAGCGCAATTTCACTTCTTGCTTGGTATATAACTGGAGGGCGAAATTCTCTTACCATGGCATTAATCTTAACAAGCGGATTATCTCTTCTGTTCTCCCCGTTGTGATGCTTCAAGTCAGCTTGGCTTTTTCAATCTCCCAAATACTTTACTTTCTTCCCAGACCTTTGAATCAAATGAAATTCGTATTTTTGATGATTACTATTTACTCAATTTTATGAAATTTTCTGGTGCAGACTTCTTTACATTTATGAAATGTGAATCAGAGGATTGTATGCAATACTGCAATCTGTAACTCCAATTCCATCGCATTTTACAAAATGCAGACATATTGCATTTTTTAAAATGTAGATGTCTGCGGAAGAGAATCTTAGGCACTAGTTGGTTGAATTGGTAAAATTTTTGCCTCTAGTAGCATATCATGTATTCATATTGAGTGGACATTATTTTTCTGTGGCACAGGGTGGAATTATCTTAGGACCTTCTTTCTTAGGTCGAATCAAGATGTTTTGATATCGGACCGTAAGAACTCAAGCAAGAGGGATGGTGTTTGCTCATACAGTATCGACAATTGGGGGAATATATTTTGTCTTCATAAATACATTAAAAATGGACAAGGCTATGCTTATAAGGACAGTAAAGAAAACTTGGAGTGTTAGTATGACTGCTTTGTTTGTTCCTTTATTAATCAGCCTTCTAATTTCTCATATGTTAAGAGACCACATTCCTGGAATCCATAAGGGAAGGTTCTATTACTATCGTAGTTCTCTTGCGTCGATATCTTCTTTTGCTGTTGTTGTGGACGCCACTAGTGAGCTCAATTTATTAAAGTCGGAGTTAGGGCAACTTACAATGTCTACAGCAATAATTCATGATATAATTGGATTGTTTATATCTGCATTATCACCTATATGACATGCAAAAGGATGTCATATTGATCTCAATCCAGAGACAAAATCATGTTGATATGCATATAACTTCTATTTCGCTTTTTATGATTAATGCACATAACCATTAACTCAAAACAGATGGCACACCAACAAATCATGCCTTAATAAAGGTTAATCAGTTAAATTCATTCATAACCTTTGCTTATTTATGAATTTTTATAGTGGGTTTTAGCTTTTCTACGTTGTTTGTTAAATAATATTTACAATACTAAGCATTTCACTTATTTTTATGTTTTTGATACCAGGTGGCGGCGAACAATTGGTGGGCTCTACAGTCAAATCCCGGGTCATGATTAGAATGCAGCCAGTTCCTATCCAAATATTTTAATCTTCATAGTATTAACAGTCTCTCTTCTCCCTCTCACTCTTGTCCAGCCAAAATCGACCGCCAAAGAAACCAAATCGATCAACCCTCTTGCATCTCTCAGCTGAGCGGCCACACCGTGAGGCAAGTAAGCCCCTCTACATTAACATTATTAACTTTATTCTAAAGAAAAAAATAATGTTTTTTGCATGGGCTTTCCGTTTACCACCATTTAATTGCCATGAAAATGGAGATTTTCATTTTTCTTGAGTGAAACTGAGGGTTAAGGTTAAAGAAAAACAGTGCCATTCTTTTATTTTTTTTAAAAAAAAAACTTGAATATTAATAATTGAAAAGAAATATTGATAGTTGGAAAATAATGTGTCAGAATTTTTTTTCCCTGCCTTTTGTGTGTGTTATAGTTTGTAGGTTGTACCTTTTGTTCTCCAACTTTAATATTTCAACATTTAGATTACAATGTTGTGTTTGATGAATAACTCAGATGAGCCTCGCGACTGATTCTCCAGTAAACTCATCCAGCAGTGATGACTTTGCTGCATTTCTTGATGCTGAGCTTGATTCTAATTCGTTAGGGTCGTCTCCAGAAAAAGAAGCTGAAGATAAAGATGAGGACGAAGAGTCTATCGACGAGGAAGCTGAGAATGAGGAAGCCAGGGATGACAAAGACCTCGAAAGGTAGTTTATAGTTCCTTTTGGGTTATGAATGAATTTAACTGATTAACCTTTTTTAGGGCATGTTTTGTTGGTGTGTCAGCTGTTTGAGTTAATGGTTATGTATATTAATCATAAAAGGCAAGGTAGAAGTTGGATGCATATCAACATGATTTTGTCTCTGGTTTGAGATCAATATGACATCCTTTTGCATGTGCATACTAGTTGTATTGCCATTATTGCAACATGAGTACTCTTTTACTTGGAGCATTTTTATGGTAAAATGCTTCTTTCTTTTCTTATTGTAGCTTTTTCTCATTCTATATGAATGGTGTAATTCATCAGGGTTCGTCGAATTTCATTGATATTTGTTATATTTTTCATTTTTGTGGAAGTTTTAACCTATTGTACTGATATATGATGTGCCTGTCCAAATTATTGATCTTCCATTCGATCATTTCCTGTTGAGTTTACATATCTAACATATTTTAGTTCAATTCTACTCTTATACATAACTGCTATCACATGCTTAAATTCATTTTGAATAGGGAGAGATTCTAAGGTTGCTTTAATTTTTTTTATTTTGAGAGCAAATTGATAAGCTATCTGACCATTTGGAAATGTTTGGGGGGATGAAGATTGGATGTGGGGCCAAATAATAATCTTTTGATAATACTACCTTTTTATTGGGTTATATATCGATACATATTTACTTACACTGGTTATAGAAGTCATAGGGAAGAAATGTATTCACTTTTTCTTTGTCCTTTTCCCTGTTATTTTCTTCAATCATTGCTTATATGAATTAACTTACAGGATAAAAAGGCGCAAGACGCAGATAGTTGAAACCATACAGGAGCGTCCGGGGCCAACCTTACTTGGAAATCTTGAAGAAAAGACAGGTAAACTTTTTCCATGTATGTGATCTATTTTTATCCACTGGATGAACTGTTGGAGAGTTGCCTAATTAACGGTGCAACACTGTGAGCGGTTTTGGATAGACAACCCACCCTTTGCAGGAGATAAATCATGAAGTCATGTGATTTGCATTCATTATTTTAGTTTTCTCAGGTGGTATGTTTAAACTACTGAACTTGATAGATGCCCAAGGATATGAGAAAACATTTGTTTTGGAGAAATGGGATATATAGGACTTCAAAGGAATTGTAAACCTCAATCAACATGTCCACCTGGTTGAGTTTGAACTATTGGTAATAGACTAATCCAAGTAGTAATTGGTTTTTTTTTTCTGTATTTCACTGCATTAATCTTTAAGCTGTCCAAGATATGTGTGCCTCACTGTATCACGTAGAAACCACTTTTATTGGAATGGCATGATATAATGTCTTAGTACATCATGCACTCCTTCATTTTAGGTTTACTTTTATTAATTCAAACACTCAATTGGCTGGATTGAATTGGAGCAGACATGTTGTATTGTGCAGAAGTGTCCTTAGAAATGGATAACTGTCCACATCCGGGATCCCTTGGGGGCATGTGTTACAGGTGTGGAAAAAGGTTGGAAGAGGAATCTGGTGTCACATTCAGTTACATATGTAAGGTATACTTTTCAGAGATTACCAACAAGTACTTGTAGAATCACGAACCCTGATTGTTGACTGTGCTTTCTCTCTCATTTTATCTTCCAGGGTATTCCATATCGGTATATGAAAACATGACTATACTAGCAAAGTGTAATATGCTCTCTATTACTTTTAACTTGATTAATGAGTTGTAGTAACTACTTTTCTTGTAGGGCCTAAGGCTTGGAAATGATGAAATTGATCGTTTGCGGAACACAGATATGAAGCATTTGTTACGTCATAGAAAGCTTTATTTAATACTTGACCTTGATCACACGCTACTTAACTCGACTTTGCTTCTCCATTTGACTCCGGAGGAGGATTACTTGAAGAGCCAAGCAGATTCTCTTCAAGGTAGATAGTAATAGCTTAATATATGATTCCATAATTGGCATATTAGGCACTGTTTTCTTGTTTCACATTGTTCGTTTAATTCTAAATTTTGATTATTTTTATTCAATGTTTCACATCATTGGTTTAATTCTAACTTTTGATTTTTTATTCAGAAGAATAAGCTAATCTACAAGTAAAAAGGCTTAACAAATAAAAATTCTTTGGCATTAAGAAAAGAATGAGAGAAATAGTAGTTACAAAAGCTAAAGTTCGACACTTCTAGGTTGTCTTAACTGTAGTAGCAATTGTGATGATGTTGCTAGTATGAGCATGGAAGCAACTATTTAAATCCAAAGAAAAGGATAGACCAGCTTGTTATTGCTTGAAAAAAAGGCCGAGAGGGGTAATTAGAACCATTATTAGGTGCATGGAAGAGCAGATAAGATGAAGGTTATGGTAGGATCCTTTAAATCAATGATGAATTGAAGAGTATGACAGAATTTAATTCAGAAGTAGGATTATGCTTTGTGTTAGTCAGTCCTGCAAATTTAATACGAGCTCTTATTGAGAATCTTAGCTATCAACTTTGCTTTTGACTTCATCATGGTTTGTTTTTGCAATTATGTTTTGAATGATGAGCTCACCAACATATTTGTTGGTTATAAGTTTTGCTGTGTCGGATTATCATATTCCACAATATGGGTTTTATTGGCTTCTTAATGCTTTATGTTTTTCATTTTGTTGTGAAACAAGTAGATGTTTCAAAAGGGAGCCTCTTTATGTTGGCATTTATGAATATGATGACGAAATTGAGGCCATTTGTCCACACATTTTTGAAAGAAGCAAGTGAAATGTTTGAGATGTACATATACACTATGGGTGACAGGCCTTATGCCTTAGAAATGGCTAAGTTGCTTGATCCCAGCAGAGAGTACTTCAATGCTAGAGTGATTTCACGAGATGATGGCACTCAAAGACATCAGAAGGGCCTTGATGTGGTACTGGGGCAAGAAAGTGCTGTTCTGATTCTTGATGACACAGAAAACGTAAGTTTCAACCTCCTAAATTTCCTACCTAAATTTCCTATCTGTTGTTATCTGTACGGTAATAAATCATCACAATAAAGTGATGAGAATTGTTATAATGTACATCTGAATAATACTTGGGGAGCCTATTAATTTTGAGCTAGTAAATTTTTCCCCCTTTTCTATGATTTGCTTGGGGGTAATTGCATGGCTATTCTTTTTTTTCTTGCAAATATTAAAGGGAGTTCAAAATATACAAAACATGCTGAAGAATTGTTGATTTCCTTTTTGACTTGAACTTTTCTGAAATGAAATGATGGTGTCTATCTGAATCATTTTCGTGATGACGTCCATTATGTAGGCATGGACGAAGCACAGAGACAATTTGATACTGATGGAAAGATATCATTTCTTTGCTTCAAGTTGTCGCCAATTTGGCTACCACTGTCAATCTCTATCTCAGTTGAGGAGTGATGAAAGTGAGCTAGAGGGTGCACTTGCATCTGTTCTTAAAGTTCTCAAGCGAATCCACAATATTTTCTTCGATGTACATCTCTCTTCCTCAGCAGTTGTTGATGAAATTCGATATTGTTTGTTTAGGTGCTTGACTCTATTTACTGGAAATCATTTTGTAGGAACTTGCGAACGATCTTGCTGGCAGAGATGTGAGGCAGGTAAGACATTTCTTGGATGATTGACAGTGATCATGACCAGTATCGGTTGGGTCCTTAATATTCTTCTATGAGTGATATTTACCATGACTTTTTTTGTTTTTTGGTCTTCATATGCAATCTAATTCCAATGAATCTGTTTTCTGTCATTGCAAATTGATTTATTATCTCATGTATAAATGTTGGTTTATGAAAGTCATTTCTCAGTTATAGAACTCCATTTATTTGCACACTAACTCCAATAGGAAGATCTACGTTTATGAGGACTTTTGATCATCATATCTTGCTGGCAGGTGCTCAAAATGGTCCGGGGGGAAGTCTTAAAGGGGTGTAAACTTGTCTTCAGTCATGTTTTTCCAACTAAATTCCCAGCAGATACTCACTATCTATGGAAGATGGCGGAGCAGTTAGGAGCCACGTGCTTGATAGAACTTGATCCATCAGTGACACATGTGGTTTCAACAGATGCTCGAACAGAAAAGTCTCGCTGGGCAGCAAAGGAAGCTAAGTTTTTGGTGGATCCAAGGTGGATAGAGACAGCCAACTTTTTGTGGCAAAGGCAACCCGAAGAGAACTTTCCTGTGAAACAAAACAAACCTGAAGAGAACTTTCATGCGAAACAAATGAAGGATCAATAACGGAAAGATTTATGTAGCTGCTAACCCTGCAGTGAATCTTTATGTATGTAGCAAGTGTTGATGAATTGCTGACATGGGAAATTATCAGTAGAGTTTGTCACAACACTCGAGATAACTCAGCTAGATTACGGAAACTGGAAAGCTTATGATAGTTTTGCTGCGATGCTGTTCTTCTGTTAAATTTTCTGCGTGTTTATAGCTGCTAATTGTTGACATATAGAAATGTGACAGAAACCTCAACTGCATTTTGGTTCACTTTGACTATGAGATGTAAAAAGCGGCGTTTCCTTGATCGTAGTCTCTTAATGTTTTAAGCAGCAGAAGTTTGTATAGCTGAATTAGAATTCTTTACTTGATTTGTAGAAGTCGTTTATCGGCAGGTATTCATAATAGTGAAAAAATTTCTGGATAATGGAAGCTCAAATGACACATCTTAAAACTTTTTCTAAGGCCTTATTTTCAGATTTCAAATCAAACCAAACAGATAGCACTTGAAAGTTGAAACTTCATAGTCAATTATCTTAATAAATTGGATTGAATTCTCAAATTTTGTCACCCCCTTTCCTTAGAAAAGTAGATGGCGTCGTGGATGGTTCGGATATTGTTCTCAATGTCTGTTTTTTATTTTCTAAATTTAGAAAATGCTAAATATATATTCGGTAGATTATTTCTAAAAAAATGTTTAAAAATATAAAATTTATTTTACACTTTTATCAAATGAAATAAGAAAATAATTTTTCTTGTTTCACAATAAATATTAAGTTTTAAAATGAGCAATTTTCTTCCACCATCTCTCAATAATAATAATGATACCAACAACATTATTATTATTATTATTTCTTCTAGAAAATTTTATAACAACATTACTACTACTACTACCACTACTACCACTACCACTACCACTACCACTACTACTACTACTACTACTACCACTACCAGTACTACTACTACTACTACTACCACTACCAGTACTACTATCACTACCACTACAACTACCACTACTACTACCACCACCACTACTACTACCACTACCACTACAATTATTACTACCACTACGACTACTACCACCACTACCACTACTACTACTACCACTACTACTATTATTACCACTACTACCACTACTACTACTACTACTACCACGCTACTACTAACACCACCACTACCACCACTACTACCACTGCTACTACCACTACTACCACTGCTACTACTACTATTATCACTACTACTACCACTACTACTACTACTACTACTACCACTACTACTACTACTATTACTACTACTACTATGACTACGACTACGACTACGACTACTACTGCTACTACCACTGCTACCACTACCACTACTACTACTATTACTACCACTAGTATCATTATTACTACTACCACTACTACTACTAGTACCACCACCATTATTACTACTACTTCTACCACTACTAACAATACTGCTACTACTACCACTACTACCACTAGACTACTACTATTACTACTACCACCACCACCACCACCATTACCACTACTACCACTACTACCATTAGTATCACTACTATTACTACCACTACTACTACTATTACCATCACCATTACTATTACTACTACTACTATCACTACTACCACTACTGTTGCTGCTACTACTACTACTACTATTATTATTATCAAAAAATCAATTTATCTGGTAATAATCTTTTTTTTATATACATTATAATGTTTATGTTTTAATATATTAACTAAATTAAATATGAAGAGTTTATCATTTTTCTTTAAACAAAAAAATTAACAAGATCACCTAATTTGTTTTTTAAATTAAAATAATCAAACTAATTAAATAATGAAAATGATTATACATTGTTTAATTTTAAGTTTATGAAAATTATTCTAAAAATAATTCTTTAAAATAATCCTACCGAATATGTTTTACTTTTTCTTATTTTAAAGATTATTTTTTAAAATAATACTGAATATATTTTTAAATTTTAAAAATAAATTTCAAAATAACATTTTGATTCTCATTTTTACTTCATGCAAAACAGCGATTTTGAAAAACAACATTGAACAATAATTTTGATTCTCATTTTTGCTTCATGGAAACAGCGATTTTGAAAAACAACATTGAACAATAATTTGGTCATAATACTGCAGAAGCACATGAAGCCATGCTGTGAAAACAAATTCGAATGAAGATGATAACGGGATTGTATTGCTCACGTCTTGAACACAAAAGATGGCGGAGCGCGAAACACTCTCAGTTGACAGCAAGATGATATTCAAAGAAGATTGGTAAAGCTTGTTAGATGATGAAATTTTTTTACTGTTATGAAAACACAAAGTAAGAATTTCCCGTCATCTTTTTTAAAAACGTCTTGCGTGCTCTAGAACTGCCATGTCATTTGTCAACGTCGTATCAACTTCCTACTCCAACCAATGACAAATCTCCACATGCACACACACACACACACACACACATATATACATACATATATGTATGGACCTTGCTATGTTACACATTCTATTACTAACAACTAACCGTGCTGAACCGTTGGATTTAAGGACAGAAATCTAACGCTAGTAATAAATGCTCCAGAACAAAAGTGCAACCGGATGAAAAGGTTTCATTAAAAGGAAATCAACTTACTATTTTTCTTCCTTCCTATTATTACTCCACACTTCGTTTTTTATTTTCTCATTTCTTCACCTTTGCAGTTCCTTATAACAACCCAGATTATGCACATTAAAAATCAAACCAAACATCTTCATGGGCGCCCTAAAATGACCTTTTCATCGTGGGCAATTTTTTCCTTTAGCCATCGAAACGATGCAAATTCCAGAGTTAAGAGCAAAAAATTCACAACCGCAAAATTCATACAAGAAACTGTCAAGCCTATTAATGTTGAATTCAGAATTCCATATATGAAATACTAAATTTACCGAAATAAATTATTTTAAACTTCTTGTTATTATGAAATATGTCTCATTTTTTCAATAAGAATTTTTTAAAATATTTTCCTCTTTAGGAGAATTTCTATTTTAGTAATAAGTAATGTCCCTTTGGAACTTAATTTATTCAACGAGGAATATAACTTACATAAGAAAATGAATATTTTTCTTATAAGAAACAATCACTACATATAAGGAGATTGAGTTCATTTGTTAGCATAACATAACAATCAATTTCTCTGCAAGTAGACAGCTTCTAATTTAAGAGAAACGATAGGTCTACTGAGAGATTGTGTGTTATTGGAATTTTGGTGTGAAGAAAATATTAGACTGATTATAATAATTTTTTACATTGTGAATTTTTCTCTCGTCGTCCTTAGTGACCGTGATTTATCTCAGGTATAACAATTTTCCATGTAAATTTTTATAATGTGTGATTGATTTTTTTCTCTATCTATTTTCTACTTATCATTTGTTTAATATTTTTACTCGTTGGATTTTGGGTGAGATTAAAATTCCCTAACTCTTTATTGTTATGTGAGATATTTTCGAAAATATAAGTGTTTTAGACATACATATGAGAACACTCTTACTTAATAAAATTTTGTCTCAATAGTGAAATGATTAATTATAACTCATGTATTTATTTATTTATTTTCTTATAACAATGGCATTATAATGTGAGGTACACTAAGGTAAGTGGTTACATTTGAAAGATAAAGTAAGAGGGCAAACTAGACTAAATTGTGTGATTACTATTCTAATATTTCCACGTTTTGATTGTTAATTGGTTATGCCTACTCCTACAATAATCAAAATTTATTCCAAATTCATAAGATTCGCGGCAGACCTAAGCTAGAAAATTTCGTTTATAATAATAATATATTTTTATTTTACTTTTAAATATATCCCCAATTCAACTCTTTCTTTTCCAATTAGAGTTAGAGAGTTGTTTTATGTACTAATTATGTCATATATTTATGGAATAAATTTAAGGATGGCAAAATCCAGATCTGGATCCGGATGTGAGTGCATCCAGATCTGGATCCATATTAATATTTTTCATATTTGGATTTGCATATGAATCCACAAAAAAATATGCGGATCCGGACGCAAGTAATATCTGCACAGATTGCGCGCGGATATCCCAGATATCCAGATCCACATAAATTAAAATGTAACAATTTGAAAATATAATTTAAAATTTAATAACTTACCTAATAATATCAAATAAAATCTAATCCTAATTCAATAATTAACAATTCAATACCTAGAGTAACATACAATACCATAAATTCACAAATAAAAATACCACGACATAAATTAAACATAAAAAATAACATGAATTCAAGTCGAACACAACCAAAAATTCACAAATAAAATTATAAAAATACCACAAATCCACATAAAATAATGAGGATCCTGATATATCTTATAATTTAATTTAGCTTATATATTTTTTAATTAATTATATTACTTTTTATTTAACTTATATATTTTTATTTAATAAATAATTTAATTAAAAAATAATGTGGATCTGGATATCTGGTTTTCGGATGCAAATCTGCACGGATCCTAACTTTTAATATCCGGATCCGCTTTTTTTAATGTGCGAATCCAGATTTTTCTAGATCTTTGTGGATCCAGGTGAGACCCAGATATTTTTGCCATCTCTAAATAAATTGAATTAAATTAGTACTACTTGAATTTATTATAAAAAATGCTATGGTTTTGTCTAACTAGAAAAAAATGTCAATATATATATATATATATATATATATATATATATATATATTATATAACATTATCACTAGTATTAGAAAGTTATAAAATGATATATTAACAGTTAATAATATTTTTCATAATTTCATGGTGTATTTCTTTTATGGTCGTATTCTTTATTTCTTTTCATTAAATCAAACTATTCAAATATCTCACATTCTAGATCACTAAAATAAAAAGAATTGATAAATAATTTTTTTAATTTAACAATTGACACTATAAGCTTATTTATTGCATTATTATCATTCTTTTATTAGATATATGTATTTATTTATTGCATTATTGTCATTCTTTTTATTAAATATATGTATTTATTCTTTTATTAAATATATGTGTTTTACTAAAAGTTTTGACATGGTGTTGCTTAATATATTTGTTGTTTTACTCCTACACATGAATCAATATTTACACAAATACTTACCATAAATTTAGCTCAGCATAATAAAAAGTGATTGATCTACCCCTGTATAAGATAAGTTGACACCATGCTTGGTAGATTAGAATGAGAGTCTTGGTTTGAGTCCTATTGGCATGTCATGGGAGTCAAACCCACGTATAAAATGGTAAGGATAATTTTTTTTTTTCTACAAATATAGGTAGAGCATGCTCTTGATTATTAGTGGAAGTAGAAATCTAAGCTGCACTATAATAAAAATTGATTTAGATTAGTCTCAATAGATATTAATTGTAAGGGTCCGCCTACGTTACATGTAGTGTAACGTACACTCAGCCTGTGAAATTTCATCTAGCCCCTTATACTTTCTGTTATTTATATTTTATTCATAAATATTATAAATTTTTTGAAATGTACAATTTCGTTTAACCCCTTATACACTCAATTTTATTTTATTAAAACCCTAGAGTATGAATTCGCCCCTATAATATTAAATTCTCAAAATAACCTCTATTTAATTAAAAAATATAATTATTGTTAAATGAATTATAATTATAATTATTATTTTATTATAATCATAAATATTTTTTTAATAGATTATTGTTATTATTAATAACAAGAATAAAAAGCATTATAATTAATTAATCTATTAACAATAATTAATAATATTTTTTATTAAATTGTTAATAATAATAATAATTAATGATTATCTAGATTTTTTTTAATATTTGGTATAAAACTTATTTTTATAATAAAAATTGTTATTACTCACACACAAGTCACTATCTAAACGCAAGGTATTTTTCCAGCCTCCGCTCTCCTGGCAGCCTAAAAGTCCACACACGCATGAGACCCCCTTGCCCAAACAACTCAAAAAATATTATTATAATCATAAATATGTTAATCGGAACTAGTTTATTCAAAATAAAAGCCTCCGCTCTCCTTTCATATTTTATTATAATCATAAATATATTAATTATCATTGATTATTATTATTATTATTATTAACAATTTAATAAAAAAATATTATTAATTATTGTTAATAGATTAATTATAATGCTTTTTATTCTTGTTATTAATAATAACAATAATCTATTAAAAAAATATTTATGATTATAATAAAATAATAATTATAATTATAATTCATTTAACAATAATTATATTTTTAATTAAATAGAGGTTATTTTGAGAATTTAATATTATAGGGGCGAATTCATACTCTAGGGTTTTAATAAAATAAAATTGAGTGTATAAGGGGTTAAACGAAATTGTACATTTCAAAAAATTTATAATATTCATGAATAAAATATAAATAACAGAAAGTATAAGGGGCTCGATGAAATTTCACAGGCTGAGTGTACGTTACACTACATGTAACGTAGGCGGACCCTAATTGTAAACATCCGTAGATTCATTGTAAAATATCACAGTACTAAAAAATCATAAAAGAAGTTGTCCCGTGATTACCAATGAAATTACTTGATATTATACTATAAAAATATTTTTTTAATTACTCATTTATAAGAAAAAATATTATAAATGGAGTGAAAGTATTTCAAAGTTAATAATAAGAGTAATATAGTATTAATTATTATATATATGGGTGGGTTCTCTTAACTTAAAATGTCGACCTATAGAAGGGATTTAATTTTTCATCCATTACATCTACATACATCATAATTAGTTATTTCCTAATCATATTAAATAATTAATAATTGAAAGAAATCATCTTATTTATCTAATTTAAAAATATTAATATTTTGACCTAGATAATTACAAAGATATGTTGATGAAGAGTTCAAATTGTTTCACCTCTTTCCTTTTAACGTAAAAGGAAAAAAACCAAGAGGAGTTTCATTTTTTCCAATTCATTTGGCCTATTGCAATTTTGCAACCAAATAGGAACCGGTAAAGCCCGTTAATTTTCATTATCTGTTTGTACACGTGGCAAAATCTTATCAATTTACATGTCTTTTTCACTATCTGTTTGTTACGTAATAGAACAATTTTACTTGAAATAAATGTAAACCTCAAATTTCCCTTTCCTCTCTAAAAATTCTCATTTTTTTTCTCCCTGA